>NC_088343.1:9185000-9320000 GCF_036884655.1 Musa acuminata AAA Group | reverse complement strand
ACCCATGGAGGACAACTGCTTTAGCACTTCAGTCTGTCAAAAGATTATTAGCATGTAATTTTCTCAGCTCGATGGCATAGCACGATATGAATGATTAAGTCATGAGTCATGGCACACCTCTGAGTCGCGAAAACCCTTTTCGTCTTCCTTTCTCAAGGATTTAGCAGCAGAGACACCACCTGCGGCTTGCTCAACTAAACTATCACTGTTGGTGATAGCACAAACAAGAATGAAGCATTTAGCTAAAGATTAGTCGAGGCATCCATGCATCGGGTGTCAACTCAAAGATCATACCTGTCGAAGTAGCAATATCTCAGTGCATCAGCTAAGATCTTCCCCAAATCAGTTTTCATGGTGCAATTCATCCCTTTGAATAACAGAGGCAAGTTCTTGATTCTTAGATAGGAACCTGTGCTCATGGTTCATATGAGGAAGACCAAAAAGGATGGTAGTGATCATGGTGATGCTTACCCACAAGAAATATGGATGTTCCTTTCAGATCATTCAAAATCTCAGCTGCCTTCTTCTGCATCCACATTATTACTAATCATTATGTATTAATGACAACTACATAAGTATTAATCTTTTTGAAACAAAAATGCCTCACCTTTACAGCTAGTGATGTTTCCTGTGCAGCTACAGACATATTGGCTCCTGAGAGAAAATTAAATAGGCATGAGCTCCATCCCTTATTGTTTACAGAAAATTGAGGAAGACAAATAGCATCATTTAAGCTACTCACTCCCAAAATCCAGCAAGGGAAATACCTCCTATCATTTCATAAAAAGTAGGTCTTGAACGAACAAAATCACATATTCCGATACCTAACTACAAAATTAACATAAAAAATCCCAACTTGATACGACTTCCAACACCAAATCGGCATGACATGGCAATAAACTTCATCAAGATGCCAACTTTCTCGGTGGTCGAGTTGCGAAATGACCAAAATCAGGCTTAACACAGTAAAGAGGCTTTTCCGACAATCATGATTGTGATAAAGAGAACTAAAACTGGAAACAAGAACGAATTTTGGGGAGGAGAAATCTCACCGGAGAAACCATAGGCGCGTGTGCTCCTCCTGCTCCTACTCCGTGGTTCTCGAATCGCAGCTGGGGAGGCTAGGAAGACGGAAGGTTTCGCCACGGAGCTAGAGGGGATCCGCGCGGGGCTCGAAGGAAGAACGCGATTTGGCGGAGGGAAGAGGGTAGAAACGGCGAGAGATGCCGCGGCTCTTGTCGCCATGCCCAAGAGGAATTCCCCTCTCAGTTCCGGTTTCAGGTCGCCTCCAAGAGTCCATGCTTCTTGAAACGAGATCGTGACACGTGTTCAAACACGAATCGTGCGAAGCAGGATAAAACCTGTATCCGTATCAGCATCCGCCACCACATTTTATGCATATAATTAGAAGAATATATAAATGCGAATCAAATATGCATCCCAAACAAATTTGAGTCAGTAGATATGAAAATTTTTAATCAAATAATTTCTTATATTAATATTTAAGTTTGATTAAAATTTTAAATAAAATCATAAGAAATTTTTTTTAGTATCAATTTATAAAAATAAGGATAAATTTAAATCATAGATGAATTTAAATCATAAGTCATAATTATCAAATATAGAATAATTTGATTTTTATACTTAAAAGATTAAATATGAAAACTATGTATTTATTAAGATAATTAATGAAAAAATAAAGAGAAAAAATTTTGTATCAGATTTTTATTGACTAAGAAAAACTCTATGATAGAGTTTCTAAAATTTTATTATGATAATATATATATATATATATATATATATATAATGTAGTTATTAGTGTTAGAACTATAATGAGTATGTTAAATGAATTTTCTATTAATATAGAAAATTATACCAAAAATTTATATTAAGTTTTTTTTTATCTTTTTTATATCGATAATAAATAGATTTATTAGTTATTTACATGATAAAATTTTCTAATGTTATCATCTTGATAGAGATAAGACGAAAGAAAATCAATTAGGATGATATGATGCTAGAAGACCTCTCGATATAATAATTGATGATAATGACATACGAAAACATAGAAAAAAATCTAAAAAGATCTTAATAAAAAATATAAATAAAAAATTAAATATTTTGAACCTAGCTAAACATAAACATATGATCATTTATAAACCTTAATGATTAGTTAGGATTTATGATTTTATTATTATTATTGTATTAATATTTGAGTCTGCTCACACATATGCAAGCGAGCAGATAATGTTTAAGACTTTAAAATTTGATGTAATTATGAAACGAGTGGTGGAGTGTAAGTATCATTTCGCTGATACTTAAATCTTGAAGACTTAACTTGACACCAAAACTTTCTATATGTTTTATCATTCCATTGATTCATGATGATCATGAAGCCAACCCACCTTTGATGTAGAAATTTCTCAGGTCACATGATTTTCCAATTAAACCTATCTAAGAAATTATCATTTTCTGAAACAACCTCAACTGGCTTGTACTGGTTGGTTCTCTATGCTTTCAATTTCCGAGAGGCGACGCATTTCGAGGAAGGGGATGAGGACAGGACGACGGTCGATCTTGACCTTAGGATCTGGAGTTCCCCTCCCATGTGTGAGAGCCGGAGGAGGAACCCCCGATCGACGTCTACTATTTCTTGGAACCAAAGATTTCACAGGTTGTGATGAAGGCCGAAACTTAAATCAGAGGGATCGAAAGACGCACCATCACAAGCAATCCTTCCTTCGACTGATGCTCCAGAGGAGACCATCGGCACAGAGGGGCGAGCGGAAGAGGTCGACGGGTCGATCTTGGCCATGGGATCCACAGTTCTCTCTCCCTCTCTCTCACATCGGAGGACTGGGATCGGCGAGGTTTCCGATGCTCGATCTGATTCGCTTCTCTCCTCCGAAAGAACAAATCGCCAATAAAGGAACAGGGCCCGAATGCGATTCAGATATATAACGGCTCGTAGGGTCTGAGGTGTACAGATCGAATTGGGAAATCGAATCAAATCGGAACCAAACCTGAGCTGAACTAATTCAAAACCGGTTTGATATATATATATATATATATATATATATATATATATATATATATATATATATATATATATATATATATATATATATATATATCAAATTTATTTATATTTATAAATTAATTAATCGATTAATCGAATCTAATTAATTGATTTTGAATCAATTCGATTAGGTAGATGGTTTCCATTTAGACTATCTTACTTTAATCGAAAAATGATTTGGCTTGATTCACCTTGAGAGATTCGACTCCCAATCTATATATTCATCGGTATTTAATCAAGTATCTTCGTTATATCATGAAAATAATGAAACTGTTCATGATACAGAACATTTACTCGTTGATTTAAATGTGATTTTTCATCATAAATAACATAGTAATAATTATTTTAGTGCTATTGTTAAATCAAGATTAGTAGGGTAAACCTGAACTATTTAAAGAGATGTGAAGGGGAAGAGCGCAATTAGAGTCAACATAATTGGAGGGATATGTGTGCTTTATCATAAATAATTTATGGCTAATATGGCATCTTCAATTGGAACTGAGATGAGTTAACTGTCGACCTATTGATAGTCTAAACTTTATACGACATGATATAAACGCAGATAACTTTTTCTTTTTTTGGTATTTCACAATTATCTTCCTCCTAAACAAATTCGATTTGACTTTACATATTTGATATGCAAAGCATGTCATGTACTCATATAACCCACAGGGCAATGGCCACACACACACAACAAATACAAAAACAATAGCGAAATCAAGTGAAACATTCATATCCATTGCATATGACATGAAGCACGTTACTTCAAAAATCAATCACAATACATAGTATAGTTATTTTTTTTGGGACCAGAAAGCACCCATGTGAGTTCCAAACTAACAAGACAACCAAATCTCCGATAAAAGTAAAACCGATAAGAAAAGGGAAAGAAAAAAAGAATAACAGAGTTCCCGACGAGAACCATTGTCGGGTGTTACCAGAGCTTGCTATCTTTCCTTTCTTAGAAAATCACTAGGTCTATTTGGCGCATTGGTTGCATAAATCTGAACAAATATGGATGTACCCACTGACAAGATTACATCCCAATCAAACTTGAAAGAAACAAAACCTGCTTGAACTAAACTCAGAATTCCAAACCTCCACACAAGAACCTTTATTTTGAATCTTCTGAATCTGAATATTTTCTTCTTCTTTTTCCAAACAACTCCACGGTTAGCTCTATAAAATTAACTAACCCATATAATTTACGAGATATGTAAAACACAAAGTCATGCATCTGAGTTGCAATTTGTTCACCTATCAGAGTCTTGGACCTCAATATGTGTCAACTTATGTCGCAATTCCTGCAACAAATATTAAATATCAGAAGAGAAAAATAATAATAAAGGAACAGTTCTTATCGTATAAAACTCTAAAAGAAAACTGCAGCTCCATGAGAACATGTTTGTCAGGAAACATATGCACATCAAAACTTTACCAACATATATTGCAACACATAAGGATAGATAAGAAAGAGGGGGCAACACAATGTGACTTATTACCCAGACAATATATGGAAGCAGAATAGAGTCTATTTTATAAATCACCTTCAGGGAAAAGACAGCCTCCTCTATCAGTTGCATATTAGCTGTTTGTTTCTAGTTGTACCTATATAAGCGTCTTGAAGCTTTTACATTTGTTGAAAACCGTGTCCATATGTAATCAATGGCATATAGCTTCCTAAAACTAAGATGATTAGTTCATGGTTCTGGTGTTGAGCAAACCTTCTACCTAATTTACTTGGTGCATCACTAGAGTTCAGAGTGTTGCATCTGAGATCCACACAAACTGCAACACAACTGAATCATATGATGAAATATAACAATAAACTCTCAACAAGCAGAAGCAAAACAGAGTTATCCTTACAACTGGATCATATGGTCTTATCGATCTGATTTTAACATGGACAGCTTCTATTATTTATATTAGAAAATGAAAAGTACTAGAACATATGAAGAAACTGAAAACATAATGTTCAAGCAAGTCAATATCTGACTTGGTGGAATCACGAAACAAACCAATTCACCAAATTTGGGTTTATCTTAACAACCGTAAATGCCTGTAGACACAAGTTCCTGTGAGCATAATTCCAGGTTAATGTTGGCAAGGGCTTGTCTTAAACAATAAAGGATTTTACTGAAAAAATACATGTGTGATTACATTTTAATGACATGCTTGATCTGCTAAAAATATTCAGCCATTCAGGTAAGATTTTGTTGCCTTCGCTGCTTATTTCTCCATTGGGTTGTAATAGAGGCTACATGAAACTGTTAGTGATAAACAAATTTTCCCAGGTACTGATAGGAACCCTCAGTCCCATTCCACCATGATTACAAGAGTTAACAGGACCTTTAGTACAACAATTAGTAGAGCCATATTTCTAGGATTCATTGCTATTTATAAAATATTTCTTTTGGGATTTGGGAGGCAGAATTCTTAATGTTTGCAAGGGTTTGTATTAAAATATAACGTTATTTTGCTGAAATATGTGCAATCACATTTTAATGACATGTTTGATCTGCTAAAAAGATTCAGGTGAAGATGTTGGCTTCCATTTATAGACAACAGAGAATGTGGGTACCATAGATGTAGGGCACCAATATGATGAGTACCATGCCAAATACTATCATGTTTTATTTTGAATCGAGTAGAATTGTGTTGGATGTGATGTGATGGTGAACAATATGGTGTTATCTTTGACAATTCTAAAGATGGAAATTAGGCATTCTATCACAAACTTGTTTTAGAAACTCTATAATTGATCGCCTTTAAAGAGCCCTTCTTTGTATCCAACTGTCTACCAGTGAGTTGGGGTGTGATAACCATGTGGAATAAGAGATTTACTGAGTTTAGGAAACACTAGTCCTTGTTAAGGATTTAAATGCTAGGACCCTTTGTCACACAAATATCAGAGGATTTTTCATTGTGCTGATTAATATGGCCTTTGTATATGACAAGTTCAGACTGATCATATACTATTGTAAATACATAATGTCTTTTGCTTGAACGACTGAAATTCATATAGTCATATTTGGTGTTAATTTTAGATCCAATTGGGTGGATGTTGGACTTGCACTTGATCCAGGAGGTGATGATGGTCTAATTTTTAATTAGTATGAGTCATGGTTGGGTCGGCATAACAAGGGCAGTATGACAACCAGGACAAGGACAATAGAAGTTCCTGTGTAGTGTTGGATAACTAAATTCAAATGATCACACTCCTGCGATATCTAGCTGAAACCCTCTCATAGTTGCAGAAAGCTCAGATGTGGAGAAGGTACTGTACATCTTGTATGCACTTGAATACTGTGTATGACTGGTTGAAATAAAAAAGATGATGCATGAGAAAGATTCTAAGACATACCTGAGATACGTCCATCTTTCAAGAAAGCATTTTTATGAAAGATTGACTCCGTTCAAATGCACAAAAAAAACCAACGTAAAACAAAATTTGGTCTTAGCCTTTTTGCCACTGAGAGAAGATTAGGAAGGTCCTATGTAACCAAGTAGCATTTCCATTGATACCATGCAATTATATAGTGAACAGTTTGAAAAGTGAAGATAACACTATGTTGAGAGGGAATCGTATATGAGAAATTCTGTTGAGTAAAGTGCCAAGACAAGCGGAACTCAGCATTCAGGACCTCAAAGACCATCAAGAAAGCTCAGAGTTTTGATGGCGCTCCAGCTCTCCAAGGCAAAGAACAACATCAAGATCATGTCAAGTGTACTAGGTGCAGTACAGGACTTCTTGTGAATGAATTAAATGGTTTTCTAATGCTTTGTTCAAACTTCAAATTGTGTCAGCAGGACTACGAATATATAGTTTGCAACTATAAAACCAACCACTGGATGACTAATATTTCAGCCAGTGCAACCATTCTTACTTATAAAGGAAACTCTGTTATACGGCCAATCCATACAGTGCCATGAGCCACTGCTTCATACAAAAAGAGAGGGAGGTTAAAGAATCAAGGTGGATTGTATGTGTTGACAGGATCGACACCCAGGAAGCCAAATGTAGTAATGAGAGGTATTTTTCAGTAGTATCTAGGATCAGCATATGCTCTGATTTAATAGATCCTACAGTTTTCTGTTCATCTACATAAGTTCGGCAGTATAAATTATCTTCTACAATTGGAACTGAGTTCTCTCAACGCATCTGTTAGATATGTAGCTATTACCAACAATGTTGTAATACTTATTTTATCAATTAGAGGAGTTAGCAGATTTTTCCTTCACGGGCATAAACAACTCATCATAATCTCATGAAAGGATTTCTTGAAATTTTAGCACGCCATCATAGGTAGCTGAAGCAAACAGGTATCATTCAGTGATCTATATGTATTGTGGTGCTTATTAAAAATAAACCAAGTGAGGCTCAATGCTGAATTTGTGACATGACACCAGTTCTTTAATATCTAGCAAACAATGTATGGTTATTAATGAAGATTTGATATGTGCATATGCAAACACACCCAGCATATATGAAGTATTGAAATAGTAGGCAGCAACATCTTTTACCAACATCACAATTAAGAGAAAGAATATGAACTTTATATATGGAATTTCACTACATAGTTAAAACCTAAAGTTGAAAATTTGAAAAGTTAATTACATAACTCAGTGGTCTTGAAGATCCACAAGATGCGTGAAATAGTTCATTCATAATGACACCTAAATCTGGTTCATACATGTTTCATATCTATCGTCATGATCATGCTCTATTTTGTTTCTCAAGGGGGAAACAAGAAATACGTATATAATCAAATTGATTAAAGTTAAATAAACTGCTTACCTCTATTTGGTTGTCTATTGGTAGCATTATAATCACCCACATAACCAGCAGAGCCCTTGCCTATGATATCTGAAGGTACGGTGCCAAGCCCATAACCAAACGAGCCAGTGCCCCCAAGTTCAGAAGATGATGATCGCCAAGTAGGGTCTCCATAAACTGAACTTCCACCATACAGCTCCGCATAGGATCCTTCAAATCCACCACTTGATGGAGAAAGGGAAGTTTTCACTACACTAGGACCAGTGCTCCTTCCAAAACTGCCACCACCGAGATCGAAGTTATTGTCACCACCTCCAAAGTTAAGATTCCCACTAGTGTAGCTTGAAGTGCCTCCCCCAACCTGAGCTGATATAGGAGTAGCACTGCCCCAGTTTATGGTACTATTGCCAAAGCCTCCGAGGCTCCCATTCCCTGAGGCCATATAGCCATTGGAACTTGCAGAATTAGTACCATAGTTAAGATCTCCACCACTCCATGCATTACGAGTCACTGAGCTAAATCCCGAACTAGCATTTGCACTACCCCCACCGTAACCGATGGGACTACTGTACCTCGTGGAGTTGGCACTGTAATATGGGCTCAAACCACGTCCATAACCAATATTGTTGCTAAAACTTGAATTTCCTCCAAAGCTTGGGATCAAACTAGGTTCAAAATTCATCCCCATTCCAAAACCAGGACCAAATGAAGTGAAGCCGTTCCTTGCACTAATGGGACCTAACCTACCGTCCATCCTCATCCCATAGCCACTAATCAAACTTGGATTGTATCCCTGAGTATATCCATTAAGAAAGCTGTTTGCCCTATTCAGACCATAGTTATATCCTGGACTAGGGGAGCGAATATTGGGTCCCGGGGATAGTTCTTTGGGAACAGCCCTCTTGACCTCAACCATCTTACCATTCAGCTCATGAAAGCTTTTAAATAGTACCCTGTCCACAGCATCCTCAGAGTCATATGTGATGAAACCAAATCCCCGAGGCCTCTGGGTGTTGTGATCATACATCACAACAACATCAGTGATTGTTCCAAATTGATCAAAGTACTTCTTGAAATCACTCTCCGTTAGGGTAGATGGCAGGCCTCCCACAAATATCTTCTTGGTGCGACCACCTGGACCAGGAGAACCATGGATGCTGCTGTTGTTTCTATTAAGGATCTGCTGGTCATCTCTGGGAACAGCTTTCTTTGCCTCAACCTGAGAATTCGATCGCCAGTTTAACAAGTTCATTAGTGAGTTGCTGATCATCAGAATCACAAAAGAAAAAATGTTGCTGATTATCAAGAATTCTCAGAATTCAAAATCCATGAACTTGTATCCACAAATGCATAATTGTAATTTGCATAAAGTGCAATGCATGAAGCATATGGAATTACAAGGATGCCTAAATACATTCAAGTGGGGAAAAGAATAGAGAAGGTAGAAGACAAACGGTTAGACCTTTACCATTCGGCCATCAATCAAGTGCTTTTCCATGACAACTCGCTCCGCGACGGCCGGGTCTGCAAACACAATGAACCCAAAACCACGAGCACGGCCGGTGGTGCGGTCCTTCATAATCACAGCCTCCACCACCTCACCGTAGTTTCTAAAGTACTCCCGCAGGCGGTCCTCATTTGTGTCCCAGGAAATCCCACCAATGAACAGCTTCCCAAGATCCGACTGCATTCTCTTTTCTGCAAATTAAACATCTTTAAGTTCCCGTTGTCACGATCATCATCGGATGAAGCACAATACCAACAATTAAGGACAGGTATGCACAATAACTAATAGGAGATAAAGTTCCACCGATTTGATGGAACATATAAAAGAATTCAACTTTAAAGGGTGAGTTGTTGATTCGAATTAGATCTGATCGATCTCGAGAAGCAATTCCAGGACTTCCATCTACTCTCCCAACAGATTAGACAGCTTAGGCGAGAAGAAAAGACGCCAGACGTTAGCCATGACGCCAGATCTGACGGGAAAAGAAGACCCGGCCGTGGAGCTCGCCGTCGATGCCCAGCCAAATCGGGCAAGCCGAAACAGAATACAACAGCACAGCGAATGGATCCAAGCCGAACGGAAAGAATCAGAGGATCGGATTCGCGGTCTGCGACCGGCGCAAAAACAAAACCCAAGAAGAAATCAAAAGAAACAACGCATCTACGGAGGGGCTCACCGATCCGAAGCGCCGGCGTCAGATGCGACGGGGGAGAAGAGAGATCGGAGGCGTTGCCAAGATCTGGAAGGCGGAATCAGAGGATCCTCAGCATCATCATCAACAACCACAACCACAACAATAACAACGACATAAAGAGAACAAAAGCCTCCTACCCTCTCCTTCTCTCCGTATCGTTCTCTTCCTCTCCTTTCGATCGATGAACGAACGAATAAATTAAGGACTATTCTTTAGCTTTAGCGATTCCTTTTCCTTCCTCCAATTCCGCCCGCCTCACGGAACAAAGGGAGATGGAGCGAACCGGAAGAAATGGGGGGTGGTCTTTACATCAAACACATACCTGGCTATCTAAAGGAGAGGAAAAGAGGAGGGGGAAGAAGATCGCATCGGCAATATATAAATAGGTGGCGAGGCGGAACGGGTAAGGGTGGGTGTGGATGGTGGGGGTGTGCGTCGGCCTCTCTCGGCTGGCATGTGGTGTGTAAGAAATGGAAAGCAAAGCGAGCGGGTGGTAAGACTGCTCTCTCTGCGTTGGATTTCTTATTATTTATACCATTAAATTATACGTGAAAATGACACCCGTCGCAGCTACCTCCGTATTTACAACACGACTTATACAACTAAGCAGAATTACATCCATCCTTCTCATCAATTCTTCTTAATCTAAGTTAATTTACATCCGCTAATTGTGATTTAAGTGCCCCAGTAACGGATGAATGTGGGTCATTTTACAGATCCTTTCTTCACGTAAGTAATGCAAGTTGGTGGGTGCATTACTAACTTTGTTATCTTGGCATTGTACAGTCCCTCGTTCATGAATCTAAATCGGAATTATTCACTCTTTTTGCACCAAAATTATTAATATTGCCTGATGCTGGTGACAATTAACTGTGCCGCTACTCCATGATGGAAATGCATGTATCTAACTATGATTGAACCGTTCATTGCAATTACTTTGCCACCTTCATGAATCCAAATAAGGCACAAAAGCATTTCCATTATTTGTAGACACAATTATATTAGCCCGTCACGTTTATCACATACGTTTCATAATTCTTTTGAAACAATCATAATATATAATTATAAAAAATAATCTCTGTATAATAGATTATATATATATATATATATATATATATATATATATATATTATATGTAGTATTTGGTGATCATCTAAGTTGGTCGTAAATGGCAGCTAAGCCAGCCTTATGTAGTGGTCCTTGCACACAGTATGATCATGCTCTGGGGATACATGGGAGGAGATGGAGAAGGTAAAGAAGGGAAATTAGAACAAAACGGATGATAGACAAGCATTTTGCAGTCTCAAAATCCAAACACGGAGAACTGCAGTCAACACAGCGAAGAAGAAGAAGAAGAAGAAGATGATCTCAAGAACCAACCCACATCTCTCGGAGCTTGTCCTTGTCCTCCTGCGATCGAACTCTCTACGGCAATGCAGTAACAGCCAAGCTCGTGGTTAGAAGACTGGGCATCCTTTAACTGATATGCCAGGCGCGGTTGGACATGACGCTAAGGGGCAGTGGTCGAGCTCCGAGCCCCACCAGTGCAAGTTGTGATGCTGGTTCTGGAGAGCGAAGAAGAGCAGCACGCCCATGAATGCTGTACCTGCATCCAGCGCTGCGGACAAGACGTAGTTGTACCGCTGCCACCACACCTTTCGGTATCGGAAGACGAAGTAGTTGAAGATGGTGCCGGTGATGAGCCAGCTGGCTATGTTGGTTGGGGTAGCGGGTGGCATTCCGGCGAAGCCGTAGGTGATGACAGGTACGTTGATGAGAGATATCCACTTCTTCTCCGGGAAGATCTTGCTCAACACCCACACGGGAACGGGCAAGACGGCGCCGACGAGGAACAACCACACCAGGTTCCTGTACAATCCGCCGTGCCCGAAGAGTCGCCCGGGGGCTATAAGCCCCCAGATGACAGACGCATCAAAGGTGACTCTGTACTTGGGGCATGTCCACGGGCTATCGGGATGCAGTGAATCGACGTCGCAGATGTTCTCGATGTTTTCGAGCATCCACCAAGCCACAGATAGGTTCAAGACTCCGGCAACAACAGTTCCTGCCAGCTGAGAGATGGAAATCAAGGCTCAGAAACAAACACCTGAATCATCGAATGATGTTGTCTTAGGGAGAGAAAGATCACCTGGGCAGTGTACATGCACCTAGGTGGGATCTTCATGTAATGGCCAAGCTTCAGATCTGCGAGGAAGGAAAGGGCATGGATGGTGCTGATTCTACCGTAGATCTTGAACAGCAGATTTGCGATAGGTTTGCCCGGAAGGACATACCCAATCATGAACTCGGCTATAATGTCATATCCAGGTTGCTATAATGAGCCACCATATTAGTTCGCATCATTGAAAGATTCAATATCAGCAACCTAGGAACTGCACTCCTCGTTTGGATTACCTGATTCGTGGTTGCTTGAATGACTCCGATGGGAAGTGTGACAAGCCAAGCCAAACCGAAGGCAAATATCATCCCCCACCAAGGCAGCTGCACCTCCTCTTTCCAAACAAACGACAGCATCAGCGACAAGACGATGCTTCCCGCCAGTAGAACGACGAACCACCACTGAGGAACTTGCTTGTATCTCCGCATCAGTTTGCCATGGATGTCCAGCTTCAGGGAGTTCATCGCTGACTTGCTTTGCCTCCATATATCGCTACAAGTTAGTAGGAAGCGGAAATCAGTCGAGTCTCTTGAAGAATCGGAATTCGTGTGCTTGAACCTGCGAAAGTAAATGTGGAGGACTTTTGTCGAGCACCTTCCATGGAAGAGGAGGACATGGGAAATGGTTGCCGTGAATCTCGCGAATCCTGACCCGATCGAGAGTGCGAAAAGAGGGCTGAGGTAGAGCTTGCCGTAGCTGTCGTATGCAGCTACGTTGAGGTCAAAATCCGGCGTCAGAATCTTGGTGGTGTCGTACTTGTGCCCTGTCGCAGTGAAGAGCTGATTGGAGAAGACGGGGAACTTGCGGGCGTCGAAGGTGTTGAACTTCCAGTAGCACACGGGGACGATGATGTAGATGAACATGATGAAGCCGATGGCCACGTTGAGGATGGAGAACCATGGCGTCACCAGAGGACTGCCGTGGTACGCGGAGATGCCCGCCCAGTCGAGAGTAAATGCGCCGACTCCGAGGCCATGGTAAGCCGACCCGATCTGCTGTGCGGTAATGCTACGAGGCCATGCCCAGCACATCCAGGAGAAGAAGGTCAGTATGGGCAAGAGGTAGCCGGGCAACGTGTAGTAGGCAAAGCTCGCGACGAAGAAGATGAGAAAGAACCGCATCCTGCTTAGCCCTTGCGATCTCGAGTCCTTCTCGTGTAAAGCTCTGCGACATGCATCACTCCATTGATCAGTGAAGTCGACAAGCATCTCAAAATCTGTGATTTATCTTCTGGTGATCTTTTTAAGGTTGTCTACGTTGACATATATAAATAATTCCAACTACAGAGGTGTTTGATTCTGATAAATCTGTTTCTATTCTCTTGATATTTGCCCATGGAAAGAGACAAGGGAACTTGGAACCATTGGACAAAGCAGAATGTGACGGACGAGAGAGAGAAAGAGAGAGGCATCTGACCTGAAGAGGGAGACCTGAGCAAGGTTAGAAGGCCACCACATCTCAGGTGGCTCCACCAAATACCTTCTCATCATTCCAGCCCACCCATAACCCAAGATCTAAATTTCAAGAACATTGAGAAAACAAAATAAATGAGGAGATTATCATAGCAAAAAGTTCTGACCATATCAGAATATGAATTCTCTATCCCGAAAAATGAGAAGATTGTGAATCTATTCCTCACAGTGAAAACTCTCCACCGAACACTGGAAAACAAAGGCGAAAAAGAGGACCCAATAAAATTTATAGCACTTTCCAAAACAGAGATGTCAGCGGCAACACTACATCTACTTACCAAGTCAAAGACAATGAAATAGTTGCAAATCTAAAATCCAAAATTACATGAAAATAATAGTCTGAAAAGGTCAAGCAATCACTTTGGTTTCAGCGATTAATAATCATGATCGAAATATCAGAAAAGCAGAGGGAGCGAGAAGTACATGCAAAGCGGAACGAGAGAGAAGGGAAAGGAGGCATTTTTCTATATTCTACCTGCGTGGTGAGAACAATAAGGAGAGCGCAGAGGAAGCTCAAGTTCTGCTTATAGTAGGCCTTCATCACCGTGATGGCGCCGATGGAGTAGGCGTCGCCTCCGCCGTAGGACACGCCGCAGCTGGCGAAGATGGTGATGATGACGTGCTCCTTGATGTTGAAGGGGCCGGGGTTGAGGTTGAAACCCCACCCCGGGAGCAGATTGACCTCCCTGTCGGGAAGCACGGAGGCCATGAGGCGACCGATGGGCAGCACGGCTATCTGCATCAGGATGGCGGAGATGGTGAGCGGCTGCGTGCGGTAGGTGAAGAAGGTGTTGAGGAAGATGAGGAGGGAGCAGGAGGTGAGGCCGAGGAACCACGCCCGGAATGTCATCACCGGGAGCGACGGGTCGTCGGTCTCCGGGACCACCAGCTTCACCTCCTCGACGGGGCATCTCTCCACCCCCTCCTCCGAAACCGGAGGTTCACCTTTCCTATCACCCTTGGAGGCCATTGGGGAGAACCAGCTTTTCCCTTAGACGGAGGAGGTAAAGGTCAAATATGAAATGGAGACGGGGAGGAGCCGGTAATATATAAGGAGCAGAGACGCAGGTGGGGGAAGGAGCGTGTACGATAGTAAGTCCGAAGAGGTTGATTGGAACTCATTGATGACCAAAATACCCCTGATATGGCAAATAAGGGAGCAAAGACGGATCACGTGAGGGGTGTTTTGGTCATTTGATACCACGTGCTTCAGTTACTTCCCACGGGTGGGTGGCGCATAGGCAGCAACCGGTGCGGCGGAGTGTGGCGGCCGCGAGGACCACGACGATGGCACGCGTCTGTGTTGGTTCGCGACGCCGGGACGGCCCGAAAGTGCGCGGGCGGACCCGCCGCGGGGCACCCCGGTGCGACGACGTGGCGGGGTCACGTCGGCGGTCCCCCTCCCCTCTCGCTGCGCCCGCGAGCGCACCGTACCTGCGGGCCCCGCGGCTCCGTCGGCGACGAGGCTGCCACCTGTCCAGCTGCGGACCACTCGGGTGCTTGGACCTCCGCCACCTCCGTGGTCTCCGCCTTCCTTGGTCTTCGTCTTCATCGATAAGCCACCAATCGTTTGGATGACGAGCTAAAAGAAAGCGAGGAAAAAGGAAAAGCTGCCGAAGCATGCAAGACCTGCACCTGATCGCGTGGAGAGCTCAGAACAGGATGATCTCCACCACACCAAACTGAAGACAAAGAGGAGGAGACAGAGACAGGGAAAGAACGGCCAACAGTGGAGGCGTACTGCACTTGATCAGCTCGGATCCGTAAAGGGGGAAAAAAAAAGGCTCTTCTTTTCAACGAGGAGTCGCTGTTGTCGTTGACTACAGTCGCGAATCACCAAAAGCCTCGTTGAGAACATGGTTTTTATCCCCTGTTTCGTATCATACGAAATCGAACGCTCGGGAAAGTATTCCAAGGTTATCTATCCTTTTCTGCCTACGTTAGGTGGGATCACGCCAACCTCACGCAATTGTCTAACTGTTCATCGAGATAAATACTGCTGAGAAGTATTATTCAGAGCATCCGAGGTTAATGGACACAGTTACGTAATTGTTAGGTAGCTCTTGTCCTTCTCACCTCCTCCTTCGTCTTGTCTGAGTTATCTGTTAGGGTTTGTCACCACCTTTTCGTTGATTCCATCTGGAGTTGCTAGTCCACTTGGTGATTGATTTCCTCCCTTTCTTACCTTCTCCTTTTCGATATCATGTGGCACTAAATTTGATAGGATTCCACACTAAATAGGGTCTACTAAATTTGCTTTTCCTTTTTAGTTTTTTCTTTGTTTTGGTCTTACGTTAGAATCCTACCTCGCTAAATAAAGATGAAATACTATTAGAAAGTTCCTTAGAACAGTAGGGTTTATGACATATATATATATGATATTTATTTATTTATGCACAATAAAGTACCTCTCTCTCGTTGCTCTCCACACACAAAACTAAATCAGATTCAGCCATGCTTGGGTTTAGGACGAGAGGCGAAGCAGAACAAGCATCATAGAGAGCTATCAAATCTTGTACCAAACACCACAAGCCCTGCATCGCATGCGATGACAATGCTGTAGCCTTCACTGTACATATCTGATCTCCAGACCACACATCCGGCGAACAAAACGACGGGCAATCGACGGACGCGCTTGTCGATCGAGCTCAAGCCCATACCATCCCTTCTTTCCTCGAAAGCGTGATGCAGAAGCTCTCATGGTCAATCGAGAAGACAAACAAGAGCTGGTGGTCCAGTCCGCACCTCGTTATCGCCTCCTTTAATGATGTGAAAAGGAATTGCTCGGGCTCCGGTTCCGGTTCTCCTCCAGCAAAAGCGACGGACGGCAGCGGCGTAAGCTATGTTATTCTTGCCAATGCTGACAAATGAGCCTCCACCCTTCGTTCCTTCACATCTTCCAGCCGAGGAATACAGGTGGAAGAGATGTGATGCTCTCGCTTTAGAGCGTGTGGAGCTGAGCGGAAGAGAACAGCTGCACTTCTGTACAGTAGAAAGAAAACCTCTGGCTGCGGGTGGCTTGTCCAACCACTGGAGAATATAAAGCACATGGATTGCAGCTTAGCTGATGTCTCATCGGCACGCGTGCGTCGAGTCGCTTGCATTGCTGATAACATCCCATTGTTTGCGGATAACAACGAATGATCAACGTTATTATGTGGGTACTGCTCCTTATATCAAAGAGGTGTCTTCCCACTGTCTACAACCCATACCTATGCATGGAGTCGACGCCTGCATGTCTTCCCTGATGTCCGGCAAGGGATACTCCAGCATGAATCACCGCTACAGGGAGCGATTCAACAGTTGGAATGAGTCCGACGAGCTCGGCGTCTTCGAGGCGACGCGGTACTTCTCTGATGCGACCGATGGCGTAGGTCTCGTAGGTGGATTTGGCCCTCGTGGAGCTGTTGCAGTCGAGCAGAAGGTGCCCAGGAGCTCAGATGGGAGACTAATTAGCGGCAGTCCCTCGCTGACGAGAGCCAAGAAGTGCGGCAAGCAACCTGGCTCCCCTGGAGCTAAATTAGTCGGCTATCTCAACTCTTTCTTCCATCAAGCGGCTTCTCGGAGGAAGCCGAAGTGTTCGAATCCCACCTCGACGTCCAGAGAGCCACGAGAGGATGGGGAAGAGGTGGAGAAGAGACCTGGAGATCAGAAGGAGAGAAGAAGAAGCATCACCGGCCATTCTCAAAGCACCATGACCGCTGGCACCAAACCCAGCAATTTCTGCCCACGAAGTGAGGTAAGGGGAAGGAGAAGAAGTATCACGGAGGTGTCAAAGGAGAGAGAAAACTGGGATAACAAACAGGTGCCGAACGGTGCATGGCCAAGGGGAAGAAATAAGACCTTCGGTAGAAGAGGAAAAGAGGTGGAAGATGATGACGGGGACTCCGACTCCAGCTCCGATCTATTCGAGCTGAAGATTTGTGATCGCGGCGGCCTCTCCGACGGCTTGCCCGTCTTTGCAACCACAGATATCCAAGCTATCAAGAGAGACACTGCGATATCAAGTTCTGCATCTTAGCCACCATTTTCCTCTCTTCTTCCCTTCTCCAATACCTGGTAATAATACGAATCAGTGATGTTTCTTTTCATTTGCTCTTCTTCAAGTTAAGCTTTCATGGATGTGAAGTGAGAAGCCATCAGACCTCTGTTCCAAGTATCCATTGGAGATTCACGCGTGAGGTTTGAGGAGTATTATTATATTATTGAGGATGTGTCCTACCGCAAATGAATCATCAGAGTTGGTATGTTGGCAATTCATTTGCCAAGCACGCAAGTTGGTATGTTGACATTGCTAGCCACGTGTGTATCTCATATCCTATGGTTCTCGATAGGGCCGAAATGTGCCACTCTCAAAGGTGTCATAGTCCATCATCCTCACTGCATTCTCAGCAATATCCCATCACTCACTCCAATGGTGATTGATGTCCTATTGGTCATAATCCAAATTAAATAGGAAGCAAACAAATGTTTCCGAATATACATTAGAAATACATGGAATAAATGGATCGTCCAATTAATTGATGTATAGGAGTTGGTTGAGCCCAACCATGACGAGGAGAGCTCGTGTTAGTTACATGGAAGTCGTTGAGACGTGTCTTCTTGCTTTATCCGAACCGAACCATGACGAGATCAAGTCGGTTCTGACTCGAGTCTGAAAGGGAGCCATGTCGTCCGCTTCGCTCCCGAGAAGAGATGTCGACGGCTTCCGCTCGCCGTTCCGCGAATCCAGCGAACTGAGGAGGAGCCATGGACGAACGCGGAGGCGATCGAGATCGAGCGCGGAGGTAGGGTAATGCGCTTGATCCTGCACTTCTCCTCCTCTCTCTTGCCTTGCTTACGGTACTTGAAATGGGTTCTTGATTCGTGGGTCTGCTCGTTACGAGTTCCGGGAGAGATCTCTTGATCCCACGGACAAACGCTGGGATGGCGCAGCAGGAAATCGAGCGCGGAGATAGGTAATGCGCTCGATCCCTATTTTTCGCCTCCTAACTTACGGTTCTTGAAACGGGGCCTTGATTTGTGCATCTGCTCGTTTCGATTACTTGATGCGCTTGATTCTGCTGTTCGCCGCTTCGAGTTCTTGGGGGCGGATTTCTTGATCCCACGGACAAACGCGGTGATGGCGCAGAAGGTGATGGAACGCGGAGATTGGTAATGCGCTTGATCCCATATTACGCCTCCTCTCTCTTGCCTTGCCTCCGGTTCTTGTAACGGTTTCTTGATTCCTTCTCTCCTGTGGATACACTCGTTCTTGATTCCGTCTCTCCTATGGGTCTACTCGATCCGACTACTTGTTGCCGTGAAACCGAAGGAGGAGTCCTAGAGGAAAGAGGAGAGGTGTGATTCGCTTGATCCGTTTCATCGCCTCCTGAGTTGCTTCGAGTTTTTGGAGGGGTTTCTCGATTTCTTCACTCCTCTAGTTTCAATTACTTGTTGCTACTCTAAAACCACAGGAGTTAGGTGTCCGTAAGAAATATGGAAAATGATCGGCAGACGGTGCTCGAATATGGAGTTCTGTGAATTGATTTCTTGAACGCTTGTCTCCTGTGGGTTCGCTTCCTTCAATTACTCGTTCGTCTCGGATTCTGATTCAATCATACGCTTCGGTGGTTTGCTAATCCTCTTTCTTGAGGATCGGTTGCGTTTGCTTGAGTTCTTCCGTAAGTCGATCTCGAGCTGTGGTTATTTTGGGATGCTATGTGAACAGCTTGCTCTCGTGTTGCGAGTGGCGGTTTTCCAGTAGATGTCATTGTTTGCTTCCTTGATTTCTTTTTTTGCCCGTGATCTATGTCCCTTCGCCATTGTGTTTTTGATCCTTCGAAGGGTTATATCTGTTTATTTCGATTTTGATTTCTTCCTCCTCCTTCATCTTGATTTCTTCAATTTCTTTTCTTGCGTTTCTTCAATTTAATCTCTTGAGATAAGGTGAGATTCACTGCATTTCTGCAAATTGAGGGATGTAGGAGAAGTAACTATCTCGTGGATGAGCTTAGTTCGGTAAGCATGACATTGATTAGAAGTCCTGTTGGATCGTCTCTTATAATTCATAGACTTGCCATGCAACACATTCCTTTGCACTCTACCTTCTATAGGTACCTTTTCAACTGTAACCTCTTCATATAAAATAGATCTATATTATATATAGTAGATGGCATCTTTAATTTGTCTAGATAATTAGTTGCATTTGTTAAATGACATTGCAACATTTGAGAACAAAGTTTCTGTCTGTTGTTTTCACTCATATCGTTAGATTTTTTCTAGGGCTCTAATACATGTTCATGGCCTCTCATTATTCTAAGAAGCTATAGTTGAACATCAATTATATTGTTTCTGCTCATACCATATATGTTCTGCCTCTATCTTGTTTGACCTATTTAAAAAGCTGACGTTTCCTGTAGACTGAATCTTCAAATTCGACATCCTGTTCCTGAGAATTATTAGTTCATTGATACCCTGTGCTCATCTGTTGTTGCAGAGGTTCCTTCAGCTACTAAAGGAACACACGGATCAAGAAATAAATCCAAAAAGGTTGGTGCTCCTTACCGATATTAATTATTGCTTCGTTGTATTGAATTAAAAGATCATATCCGCATCATTTTCTCTCTGCATTAAAGATTATACATATTCCTATAGACGAACCTCTGATAACTGCACACATTTGTTACTATGTGATTTCAACTGAGTAGTTTCTAATGAGAAACCAGACACGATTAATTTCAAATGAAAAAAAAACACAAAGTCGTGTTATTCCACGTGGTTCCTTAAGCCTTAGCTTTTGTGTTCTCATTAGTCTTTTACTTGCTAGTTCTGTGACCTTGAAGGCATGGAATGTGGTTTCACCCGGATTGGCACAAAACAAACGATATGTACCGATCTAGTTGTAAACCGATACATAGATCATCCTTATTTCCTGTGGTCTAGTTCACTAATAATGGAAAAAAAAAAAATCCGCTAGCTTAGGTTTTGCAGTTGCAAGCCCTCTTCCTAGTATATTCTGATGTTATTGTTCGTCACCCATTGTCAATTTCGAGTATGCTTCCTCCTCTTCTCCTCCTTTTCCTCCACTATTTCCTCTTTTTCCTTTCATCCTCTTCCTCTACTATCTCCTCTTCTTTCATCCTCTTCCTCCTTTCTCGTATCCTCCATTGCCTCCTCTTTGTCCCTACATTTTCCTTCATTCTTTCTCCTCCCCTTTCTCCATATGTTCCTTTCTCTTTTTCTTATATTTCCTCCTCGAGTCTTCAGTATGTACTGGTATATCATATCTCGATACACCTGTACCGATCAACATGTACTGGTCTAACTAGAGACGAATAATATGAGATGATAAACTTGGTTCAAGGTACATCGTTTCTTATGAATTGGTTCATAAGGCACTTGCCCTAAACCAAGGTCTGGGACAGGATTATAAGGAAGTAAATTATGAGTACTTCAAACCCTAGTCCAGCAATTGCATCCGTTTATTCTTTAGGAAGAACAGGAAGAAAGAAACAAAATGCAATATTTGTAAGCTCATTGATTGTATTCTCTGGTTAACACTTGGTAAATTTTTGAATGACATTGCAACAACTGAGGAACCATTTGCTCTTTCCGCTGTTTTTACTGATATCATAATATCTTTTCTGGGGCTCTTATACGTTGTCCATGGCCTCCCACACTTCCAAGAAAGCTATATATGAACATCAATGTTATTCAATTTTGGAATCCTCGCATCATGCTCGATGTACCATAATTTTGCTTCAATATTCTTGTATCTCCAATTTTAACATCCTGTTCCTGAGAATCACAAGTTTATTGGTCCCTTCAGCTAGTAAAATAACATACGGTTCAAGAAATAAAACTGAAATGGTTAGTGCTTCTTACATAGTTGAATAATTTTTTGCTTTACTGCATTAAATTGAAAAACTAGACCTCCTCGGCATTTTCTTTCTCCAGGAAAGATTATCCATATTCTTATAAGACTAGGTTTGTTTGATAAGTGCACGCTTCTCATTAGTCAACTTGAATTGAATTACCTATGTAAGAAGTTTTAGATGTTAAAGGAACAAAATGTGAGTACCAATTTACAAGAAAAGTGTTAAGACACATACATGAGGATACCTAAGCATATGCAGTGCTTACGTAGTATCGAACATAGAAGAAGATGCATGACGATATATTAAATATAGTATCAAATGTAAGTGGTCATCGAGACATGTTGTGGTCATGTAAGTGTGTCGAACAAAAGGAGAGCTTTATAAAAGATGCATGATAGCGTTCGGTTCACATGCACAAGAGCATCCGATGCAAGATTTAAACTCGCGAGTATGGACATAAGATTTTCAAATAAGATATTGACGCACTAACGCTTAACATTTTGGATGACTTATAAAAAAAAACCTTTTTCGTTTGCTGCTGATGATATCATCTGTTTACATTTTTTTTCCGCTCTCTATTCCTCCATCCCTCGCCTTCGTCATTCCTCCGTCCTCCCGTCTCTCTCTCTCTCTCTCTTCCCATACAAAGCACATCCCACCACTTTTTCCCTCCCTCTCTCCACTCATCGCTTCTTTCTTTTTCAAAAAAATTATCCCAAGACAGACTTTCTTTCTACAAAGCCGAGACGCGATATTTTGATCCCCCGCTCCACATGATTGAATTTGCAAGTGTTCATGATGTAAGCTAATTTCCGGAACATTCTGCTGAGCAGCTCTACGGTAGCAATCCAACACGTTAACAATCATGTGAGGTAACTCTGCTTTGGCTACAGTTCGTAGTAACCATTGTAGTGTTGTTCACCTGGCTTGCATAACTGCTCGCAATAGCAACACTCCGACCGATATTGGCAGCCGCCCGGGAAAGGAACCAGAGTGAGAATACAACCCTTCGAGTAATGTTTCTCACAGAGAAAGAAATGCATAAAAACAATTCGTGAAATGCGGGTTATGTTTCTCACGAGATTGTAGACCAGCGAGTTATGTTTCTCACATGTGATGGAAACTCCAATTGGCTGACATCCGAAAGATAACACAATAATTCCGCTTCTTGCCAAAAACATCAGTAAAACAATATATTCTCCTTTAAACAGCAAAATGCTATATTTAAGAGAGAAATCAGCATTAATTCTCGGATTTGAGTCACTAAATTCCTTCATCAGGTGAAGAAACCCGCTGCATCCAAAAGGCAGATCAACTCATGTCTGAGTTCTGTAGGTTTGACCCTAGAAGAGGTTTTGTTATCCATAATTCACACATACATGAATTCTACACTTCAAAAAAAAAAAAAGCCAACAGAGCTCCTCAAACAGGTCCGAGACAAACAAAAACAAAACTCCCACTCCCAACCCAAAAAACAAAAGAACCTATATTTCAGAAATATAGCTATAGAGAAGTCTATGAACAGAGCAACTCCATATGTGTATGGTACAAGAAAACACAGTTCTATCAGTAGAAGGCAGTGAGTGAAGAAGTAACTTTAAAAGTACACTAGAAATCACCTCCAAACAAGAACAATAAAAGACCCTGGTCGAAGAGACACATTAGTTTCAACGGGAAGCATCAACCAATAGCTTCAAGATATAGCAAATAAGTGGGAATCAAAGAATTGAACGATCTGCAGAAGAAAATTAGACAACCATAGAATCACGGAACAGTTCCAAATATCACTGGCAAGCAGGTGGTTCACAAAGAAGTAGAACAGACGTGATTAGATATTTAGGCAGGTGGTAAGCATAAACAAGAAATCATTGGAAAAAGTTACCTCGTGATACTTTTTTATAGAAGTTCTTAATTATGGCCATCTGGAAAAAAACTAATTTACTTCCAAAACCCTAGATTCTGATGGTGTCAAAAATCCAGCTCATTACAACACCGAGGACACGTCAGAATGAAAGATGGCAAAGCATCAAAAAGTTTAGCGGACAAAAGATTGTCCTCCCAGCTCCATGATCCAGCACAACACCACCATCCTGAAAACCTAATTCCAAGAAATCAAAAGAAAACAAACTTTGTTCAAGAAATCAGAGAAAAGAAAATTAAAAAAAATAAAGGTCTTCCATCGATAAGTCAAAGAACCCCTCCACGATCCTAAAATCTTGAAGTGATCACTTCCAGAAATCCGACAAGGCTTCGAGGCGAGACAGTTCTACCACAAGAGAACGCAAACCTCATCCAAGAAATTGAAACAAAAGACAGAATCATCCAAGAAACAAAACAAAAGATCAGAAATTAGGGAATTCGAGCGTGAAGCCAAAGAAACCGACAATCTTAGGACCAATAGAGTTTAATTGCAACAGAAACAAACTAATGTCCGAGAAATGAGACGAAAAAGATCGGGGAAATAAGAACTTCCAACCTAAAGACAAAGGAACCTCCAAGATCCAGAAATCACAGAGTGACCGCTTCCAGGTAGAGCTCTGCCGCCCGAGAAACACAATGGATTACGAGGAGAAACGATTAATGAGGTTAAGCTTAGCCAAGAAGGCCAAGACTTGACGGAATGCACACAATTGAACACCGGAAGAAACGCTACAACAATGCAAAAGGAAATCATCAAAAGCTTCTTGCCTACGAGCTCGTGGTTTCCTTCTCATGATCCAGTGCCCCCAACCAATGCAACAAGCGAGTACGATCTCCATGACTTCTCTCTCCTTTTCTTGGGGTCGGAGGGAATGAAAGAAACCCACCCTGGCGTACTTAAATGGGTAGGAAGTCGGGCCTTATATATATATATATATATATATATATATGTATATATATATATGTATATATATATGTATACATATATGTATATGTATGCATACTATATACCAAGGTCTGCAATTTCGTACCGTATCGGAGTTTCGACGTTCGCTCGGTACGATACGAAACTATATACTGAGCAATGAACCGTTCGGTATACCGCTCGGTATATATATATATATATATATAACTCGACGACGTCGCCTCTCTTCTCCCAGGCGGGGCAGCATTGCTTCGGCGACGTCGTCTCATTTATATATATATATTTTATATTTAAAAGGCGACGTCGTATCGCCTCGACCACGTTGCCTTTTCCTTCCCCACGTGGGGCGACGTCGCCTTATATATATAATCCGAAAAAGGTGACATCACCTTTTTTCTAAAATATTTAAATATAAATATAAATATAAATATATTTTTTATTTTATTTTATTTTATTTTTTTTCGTTTCGCCTGGTAGCGGGCGGTCCGCATACCGGTATGTCGTCGGACCGGTACGTACCGCCCGAACCGGGCAGTATCATTCGGTATTACCTACCTTGCTATATACATATATATATACATATATACATATATATATACATATATACATATATATATATATAATATTTATTATGATGGATAATAGCTCATTAGCTAATCAAAGCCAATTTTCACGCATGTTATAAGAATTAGGGATTGGGATCACCACAAATCGTATAAAATTAGAATGTGAATGAGAGCAAGAAAGCCTAATAGCCTAGGGATCACAAGAAAAAGATGTGTATTGGGCCGGGCCAAATATCGCTAGTCCTATAAGTCGTGGCCCAAAGAGCCCAAATTCCAAATCGAAACTAACTTTTGAACCATCCACATCAATTCCGTGAAATGTCTATTGCATATTATTGTTAGATAATTGAGGCAGAATTATAACAACGACCATGACATACATTTATTGGAGTTCATGTATAACCTTAGGACATCAAGTCAAACCAAAAGAAAAATCCTTGAAAGGTGTTCTTTTAAATTGAGATAGAAATTTGTTGGAACATCAAAATCAAAGTCATGAAATCTTAAAAAAGATTAAAAGAGAAAAATAAAAGCTCAAGTTCTCGAGTTCCCCAACCCGACCACTTGCAAACCCTAAAGAGGAGTCACATGATCCGACCTACCTCTTGATGCTCTCAATGGCTACCCAAACTTCTAATAGAAACAAGAAAGAAGGCATGTATATATTGACGACGATCAAAGATCGCCTGTCCAACAGGAGGCAGAGCACAAATAGCGGCATCTCGCAAAGCAACCAGGGTCCCACATTATCCTGCTAACGTCACGCTCAGTCTAGTGAGACAGAAGGTGTTTCTTTGTCTTGCAGCCGACACCCGTCCACCATCGCGGGATTACTCGCCCCATTTTACCCCTCGCCTACCCTTTGTTGCATCCTCAAACCCCTGACCACCTCCTCCTCCTCCATCTACATCGCTCCACTAAAATCCCTCCTAAAAGAAACTCCTTTTTGCCCTCCTCATCCACCTCCCAACCCCGGCCTCGATCTCAAAACTCTACAACCCATCTTTCGCCACCTTCTCCTGTGCGGGCTTCCGAGCCGAGGCTCCCAGTCGTCTCCCACAGGGGAGGTAGTACGGTACGGAGCCCAACCGCTCCCCTTAGCCTCTCAATTCGATGAGAATGTGCCAAGAGGAACTCGCTTATGTATGCTTCACCAACAAATCTCTTTTCTTATATTATTGCTTATTTGTTTTCTTTTTTATCGTCTCAAATATGCCATAATCTCAAGAATCCTACCCCCGTCTTAGACCTTGTTTCTTCTGTTCTCTGTAACGGAGTTTTTAAATGAGTTGTGTCAAGTCGGTATCTTTAATTGAAGTCTACGGTTTGTCCAAGAACATGTTTAATTGAACTCTGGTTTGGGGAAGATCAGGAAGAGCTTGTTACTGGGATCATAACATGGGGTGGGCCTATGCATCACCATTGATTGTAGCTAAAGTGTACAACTCCATCTCATGTCCATGCATTGTTACAGCAAGGTCTACCAGATTTTTGAGGCAATTCACCGTTCATCATGCAGAAGATGAATTACTAACCGGTAATCTGGTGAGGCCATACACTTCAAAAAGATGATAAGCTCTGTAGTAATGACGAATGATGATAGTTAAACTTTGACTTTGTTGTCAAGTTGCACTGCAATATTTATACATGGTTTATATCAAGGTATACAATACCGTACCGTACTGATGTTTCGTGGTTGGCTCGATATGGTATGGTACCGTGTACCGCTCGGTACACCAGAGCGTATCGAGTGGTTTTAAATATTTCTTCCTCTACGGTAGCACTATAGCACTGCTACAGTACAACACTATAGTACTGTAGCGAACGATTTGCATACCGGTATACCGTCGGACCGGTACATATCGCCCGTACCGGGCAGTACAATTCGAAATTGCATACCATGGTTTGTATAACCTAGTTCTTAGTTGTACTTTAATTTAGCTGATACTCTTCATCTTTTTTTTTCTGTGTCGTGTTATTAAGATACTTCCTTATGTAGAAATTCATCTGAATTTTAATTATTTCTAGATCGAATTGCTCAGCTCAAGATGGAAATGGTGCCACATCCAAGAGGACAACCCCTCCACGATCTTTATGAACAGCAAGACAGTCTCCATGGTATGATAATCTTTGTCACCCGGTATCAGATTTAATACCGTTGATTGCTAGCGGTGTCAGGGGTGTAAACAGCAATCCAACAGTAAACTTCCTCTTAACATGATCATCTGTCTGCAATCTGTATACATATTCATTAACTAAATGCAATTTTGGTCTATAGGCAGCTGGCAGTGGCAGGCAAGGACAACGAAAGTGCTTATTGGGACCTTGTTATAAAGGACATTCAAGATGCTTGCAAACTTTTTTAGCCCATCTATGATCAAACAGATGGTGCTGATGGTTATGTATCTGTTGAAGTCTCTCCTAGACTTGCAAATGACACTAATGGCACCATTGAAGCTGCTAAATGGTTGCACAAAATGGTTGAGCGCCCACAGCTACAGCTGAATGTGTTTCTTCCATTAAACAAGTTATTTCACTTGGCATAAGTGTTAATGTGACAGTAAGTTGAAATGCTTTGTGTGTTTCTCTGATGGACTTAAACTCCTATGTTTCAGCCTTCTTGACATTCAGTTATGTTCTTTATTTACTAATGTTATAAAACACCATCCTTTTAATGGAGCTACTAATTCTGTGGCCTATCCATATGGACAATACTGTTTTCTTATAATTGTTATAGGATTATTCCTATGTTTTATTAACTACAGTTTGTCTAGTTGTAATCTTTTAACTGTTTTGCTTTTGATGCACTTCTGGTTAACATTTCTATAATCTGCCCAAACTTGTTCATAGACAAGCTTCACTTCGATTGACCCAGATTTCATAACTGGTTATTTTTGTCCATTCATTACCTTTGAGGATCAGTCATGGTCTTATAGGCCCCACCAATAGTCTGGATGAATTTGTTGCTTCATCCAAATGTGTAAAAGATCATAGTCACACTTTATCTCAAGAAGCTAGTTCTCTCAGATTTGATACAATGTGCTGAACAAAATGAAACTGTGATCATTTAATTGTTCAGCAGAAACAGTTCTTGCTATAAGCTGCATAGTTTGGATTTATGATTTGACTTCATTGCCCATCATCTCAGATTAGTTCTTGGGCTGAAAATGTCTGACATTATCTACTGTTTTATTTATACCTGAAAATGTCTAGTTATCTATTGTTTTATTTCTTCATGTAACCTACCAAATGTAAGAATCTTGGAGAGAGAGGAAAAAATTAATTACAACGTGATTGAGATAACAGCAAATGATTTGTTCAGTCTGGACACCTACACAAGTTAATCTCTGACTGCCGGAAATGGTCCTGAAATAACATTAACAGAAACTAGTGACCTAGCTAACACCTTGAGAAAATTTAGACTCGATTGAATCTATTTTCTAATTCTCCGTCACATTTGGAGATCAGATGACTAAGCTGCCCTTAGTTGCATCATCTTGCAGTGCCAAACTTGATCTTTTAAATTATTATTTTCTTAAAGTAACTATCAAGCATCGCATGTTTTTGACATATTCTGTATGCTTTTATAGCATGATATCTCCATTCATATTGTCCTTTCCTGTACTGATTCTTCTCACTGCCTAGATATGAAGCAGTCATTGATGCATATTTGGACGGTCTTGAGTCTTCTGGGATGAATGACCTATCTAAGCTTACAAGCGTGGCTTCCTTCTGTGTCAGTCGTGTTGACACTCTCATCGACAAAATGCTGGAAAAGATTGGGACACCTGAAGCTCTTGATCTCCGAGGAAAGGTATAAAATCCATTACTTGGGGCCTCTAAAACCAAAAGGTTATAAACATTCTCACCTTTTGTATGTTCAAATCCTGCAGGCAGCAATAGCTCAAGCAACCCTAGCTTATAAGCTGTACCAAAAGAAATTTTCTGGTCCTCGTTGGAAGGCTTTAGTAAAGAAGGGTGCCAAAAAACAGAGGTTATTGTGGGCCTCAACTAGTGTTAAGAATCCTGTGTATCCTGGCACCTCTATGTAGATCCACTAATTGGACCTGACACGGTGAGTTACACCAAGTTACCCTTCCTTAGAAACCCCACAAAAACCACCTACCCAAACACACACACACACACACAAAGATTAATTTTGTATACTCTTCAATGGTGACAAGTCTGAACATATGTACTGAAGATTTCATCGATGATCTTCATGTTGTGGTACCATGACAGATACTAATAGATTTACTAGATTCTACTAGGATGAATGCATTATTTTCTCACTGTAGGAAATTGCATCAAGCATGTACCTTCAGCAATAATGCATCTCGCATTCCTTCCGGTCTACAGGCTTTGCATGTAATAATAATGTACTTATCATCACATGTACTTTTATTTATGCATTCAGGTTTTGACCATGCCTGATCAGTTTCTACAAGCCTTTTATAGATCACGGTGTCGTCTCAAGGACCATTGATTCGAATATCTCGGAAGCCGAAGGAGTTTACAGTGCACTAGAGAAGTTGGGGATCAACTGGAATGAGCTTAGTGTCGAGTCCTTCAAGAAGAGTTTCGATAGTTTGCTGGTTAATCTGAAAGAGAAGGGTGATTCTCTAAAAGTCATCAGTCCGTAGGACAGTTATGAACACGCACATCGGTCATGGATGACGATCTAAATAAATCTGGTTTGGATGCTTATCTGTAATTCTTAGTTTGTTGGTCACTGAAGCGAACTCTTCCTCCTTTTTTGGCTTTTCTGGAGTCTAATGTATGAAATGGTGGTGGAGCTATTGGCGTAATTAGCTCGTCTTACAGTGGTGAGGAATGAATATAGTTTAAGATCTTTTGTATGAGAGAAAAACTGACTCTACCAGTCATGGTGAATGAGAGGAAAGATATAATGGTTGGCAAGCAAAGCTAGTCGGTGCCATGGTGAAGTAGCAAGATGATGGTTTTTAAAGAACATAATTGGCCGAAGGTTGAGGACTTCTCATCGATATGAAACTTCCCTCTCCCAATTAGTTGCGAGCAACTAACCAAATGATCCCAAGATTCTTTTGAGACATTACGAAACCTCAACAAATGATCTTGGGAGAAATTTGCATTATCAGGGCAGATCAGATCGAACAGAGCAAACATAAGATTAAAGGAGAAGATGGAAGATAAGACAATTCATACCATCGATGGCTCTGCTATGGAACTCACCCGTGGCACGAATCTTCCCCTCGGCCCACGATCAAATCCAATTCAAACGAAAACTCCCTCTTCCTGCTGCTACGCAGCGACCTCCTACCCACACGTAGAAGCATTCTTTGCGCCCTTCAGAATCACGGATCAATCGACTCGTTTATGACGAATTGACGAGAAATTACCTGCTACGAAGACGGCGTTCGCTTTCCTCGTCGGAGAGGTCGACACCAAAGGTTCCAACATAAGGATCTGAATCGAAAGCGAAGATCGAATCAGACGAAATCAAGAATCGGAGGATCGAATCCGCAAGAACAAGAGAGCGTTAGGGAATCGATCGTAGGAAAGATTGGCACCTGAGAAGCGGATGAGGAGATCGAGGAGCATTTAGCATTAGGGTTTGGCATCCTCGAGGTCGCCATGGCATCCTCAAGCGCGTTGCCTACTCTCCACATTAATCCCAATATAAAGGATATATATCTATACAAACATCAATTTGTGACATTGGCACCGTGCCTCAAATTGAAACACGTGTCTTCATCAGCAAATCTCATTGGTGGAGAAGAAAACCCATCTAATCAATCCCACGTATCTGATACAAGTGTACGGTTGGGAAATGCGGATAGGAATTAAATATTTCTAATAGGAAAAATCAAATCAAATAAGAGAAAAATAAAATTAGAAGAACTAATTAGTAAACTTAAACACTTAAAATAAAATAGATAGACCGATAAGATTGAAAGCGTTATGTCCATCGACTAATCGACATTTGAATTATTTAATTTAATATTTACATTCTTTTATATTTAAATTCTCGGAGCCTATTTAAATATACTTATAAATGATTAAAAAATCTAACAATTTATTATTTTCTATCAATCTTAGAATTCGGTGATTGCAAGAAGTTAATATGTTTTTTTGGGTGCATAAAATAAATTAATTTGTCGTTGAAAGCTTATAAATTATTTTTTTTCTTGTCTTTTTTCTTCCGAATTTATAATTAAAATTGTGGGAGTTATTTATTGTGTTGTCTAATCCTGTGGATGCCTCATTTCGCATTGGAGGCTGGGGTTAGGGTTTCTCGTTCCGCTACTGCTCGTCTCCGCTTCCACAGTCTCAACCTGTTCGGCGAGCTGGGCGAGCTGAAAGAACGGTCGAACACCGACGATTTCTTTGCCGAATTCGTAGATTCGGGTGTCGGTAAGGACGATTCGGTAGAAAGGTTCCTTCTTTTCCCTCGGTCTTGCTCGATTCCGGGATTCTTTCTAGGGTTAGAACCATCGGTTTTTGTTTTCGGACCTTGGTTGTGTTGAAAAGGTTCGTTCTTTAGCACCGTTTACATTTGATTTATAGTCGTCTATTGGTTTTTTTTGTTTTACTTGTCTTTTTGGTTGATCCTCGTGCAAAATTATCCTTTTTCTCGCAATTATTCGCGAAAAGTGACTTCTTGAGCAGCAAATTTTTTGCTCCAAGTAGCCACAGATTGTTGTTGATATTGCAACGAGTTCTTGGAGTTGTAGATACTGTCTTTGTTGGTCTTCATGCGTGATGTTCTTTTGCTTCGAAATAGTGTCTTAAAAGCTTCCCTTTTGCTTATGTGATCACAAATTAGTGATTTTTGAGATGAGAATTGTTCTCTATGGAGTGAGACGAAGAACTTATAGTTGGTACTCTGTCAACCTGAAACTAATTTTGGGTATTCTGTGATAGATAAACGTCAGTTATGATGAATCGATCGAGATCAGTCAGAGAAACTGTTCAAGATCTTGAGTTGAGACTCGGTCCTTCTTATCTATCTAAAGTTGGAATGCCGCCTGCTGATTGTCTAAGGACTTACCGTGAGATAATATTGATCGATGATGACGGCGATTATGACAACAGGCTGATAAACCCTCCTGAACATCCAGAAGTGGTACTTGAGTAGAATGCTTACCTTGGGCTTCTTTATTTTGTTCTAGTTAGTTGATTTTTTTTGCCCCACAGTTTGAGGTATTTTGTGCTGTTTTTTGGGCTTCATGTGTATGTCTTTTAATGCAGGCATTTAGTTCCTACCCATATTCAAGTTCATGGGAACATGTAATTAGAGAAGAGGACTTGGAACTTCGTCTCGGAGTTGGAGGTAAGTGAAGCATCCTTTTGCGCAACTTACTGCTTTTAGTTTTAAGTCCTTAGTAGAAATTACTGCTCAAGTAGAAAAATGATGTATAAAACTCTTTGTACTATTTCCTGGAACTACCTGTAATTTGCTGATTGTGAAACGTTCGGAGTAAAGATGCATTTCTATAAAAATCAAATACGAAGACCTCATTGATATGCCAACATTCACAACAATATGTCACTGAAGGCAAGTTGTCTCTACTTTGTCACTTATAGCTATCCGTTGCTTATATGCTGCATGCGATTAGATATGCATCATTGTTCAAAATAGCTTAGTGGTACTAGTTATGAGATAAACTTTGTTTCAAGTTCAGCTGCCTAAAGCTTTAACGACTCAGAGGAAAATGAAGATTTTAATGGTGAATTTGGTGAGAAAGGTTGATGCTGCTTGTTGCTTTTCAGGGTCATCTATGATTTTAGAATTTAGGAGACTAGAGAAAGTTACTGCATTGTTGCATATATAATTCCTTAAAGCGCATATGTAATTCTCGAGCACATAAAGTGTAGGCCACCACTTCATACCAGTGAGACGTCTGCTCTATATCTTCGAAGTTGACTTATATATTGGCACCTAATACATTCCTTATTCCTTTTGATTCTCTGCAGCCACTCATGTCCATCTTGGGAATTCGATTTGTGGGACTAATAGATTGGAATTTAAATTTAAAGACCCAAATGCTCTGAAATCTGGCAAGGTATATATGTATTCTTGAGATGCCTTTTTCGTTTTCTAATTATCCGATAGTTTTTACTTTGATTGCCTTCTACAGTTTTAATTATTGGGATGCTTTTCTCCTTTTGGTTAAAGCTTAAAGGAGAATTGAGCAAAGCTTGGTGCCCGTGCTCTTAAATTTATGATGGTCTCCACTCTCTTCGGTGGCTTCATGGACCTTACTTTTGGTAGATATGGGGTTTTAATTCCTCCATTGGCATGAGGGTGTTTCGTAGGCCAGTTTGGTCTCCATCAGATAACGAATTATAGGATCTAAATGCAGATTCAACCATAATAACCATCAGGTTCTGGTAGAACATTGCTCCAAACATGTTTTTGGGTACTGAGTGTGACTGAGGATTCATACCTGACCCAGAAATCTAATTGATCTAGTTTTAAGGATCCATACCTATGTTGGCGGGGCTAAATCTGGGTTGGATGATCATGTCATCTGGGTTGTTGGCACCCCTAGTTTTATGTGCTAATTTGATTGTTGGCCTTTGTTTCATGTCTTTCTTAATCACCATGGTTATTGATTCATTTTAATGAAATATATCTTTAAATTATTTAGTTTTGCTGTCCTGATGTGATCTAGATACGACAGGCATCTTCCAGCCAATACCTCTGTGACTTTAATGAGGTCAAATTGAAATGTGCAATCTGCATGGACACAATGAAGGAGGAGACATCCACGACCTGTGGGCACGTGTTTTGCTGCGGTTGCATCACCAACGCGATCCGCGTGCAGCGGAGATGCCCAACTTGCCGGGAGAAACTCTCTCTGAGCAATGTTCACCGCATATACCTCCCAGGAGCAAGTTCCTGACCACTACTGACTGCACTGACATCTCGACCGAGTTTATAGCCTGGTTCCGGATGATCACCTTACGAAGGGTAGCCGATGGGTTTCGATGAACTTTCGGGTGTTTTGTAGAAGTTTTTTGTGCATTAGGTATTGTAGCAGCAGCCGTGAGTTGTAATTCTATATGTCCTGAGAATGAGAAACTGATCCCAGGTTGTATGTGTGTTTGAACTCAAAACTGGAATCAGGAAGATCTGGTCACCGATTAATCCTGCCACCACGAGACTACAAGTTTATTATTGTTAGACTGTTGAACATTGTATTGAGTTCTTTTTGCCAACTTGATGGAATTGTTACAGTCTTTTCAACTTGCCTGATGTGGAAGGTTAGCATGGCTAAGACTAACTGGACTGACATGAGTTTGATACCGGTGATGTTCAACAAGCGATTAATTCACTGAACAGGAACAAGAAAAATACAATAATTCTTGATGGAGGTTAAGCCTGCTCAGCCTCGGTTTTATATGCAGGGATGATGAATTCCATTTTGATCAACAAAAGTAATGAGAACTGATGATCTAAGCCAAATCCATATCAAACTGAGCTGACAGAATACATCTTATTGAACACCATCGGACACGCTTAAACAGCTTCTTAGGCGTAGAATACTGGAAGAGAAAGATGGACGAGTTCAGTTCTTGCTAGTGCTGCATGCCATCAGTTTGCAACGATTGGCATACTGTGCAAGACGACGGTTTCCACGGTCAGCCCGGGCCCGAAGCCGAAGAGTACTCCCCACTCCAATCCCTCGCCGGTGGTCGCCTTGCCGTCCGCCGCCGACCGGTTCCTCATCTCGTCCAGGATGAACAGCACGCAGGCGCTCGACATGTTGCCGTACTCGCTGAGCACGCGCCTCGTCGCCTGCATCTTCTCCTTCTGCAGTCCGATCTTGGCCTCCACCTGGTCGAGGATCGCCGGACCGCCGGGGTGCGCGATCCAGAAGATGGAGTTCCAGTCGTCGATCCCTAGCGGCTTGAACGCCTCCACCAGGCTCTTCTCTATGTTCTTGGATATCAGCCCCGGCACGTCCTTGAGAAGGTGGAACGTGAGGCCGACCTCCCTCAGGTGGCCGTCGATGGCGCCCTCGGAGTCCGGGACGATGGTCTGGCTGGCGGAGACGATCTGGAACAGAGGCCGCTCGATCGCGGGGTCCGGGTCGGCCCCCACGATGATGGCAGCAGCGCCGTCCCCGAACAAGGCCTGGCCGACGAGGCTGTCAAGGTGGGACTCCGAGGGCCCGCGGAAGGTGACGGCGGTGATCTCGGAGCAAACCACGAGGACGCGCGCGCCGCGGTTGTTCTCGGCCAGGTCCTTGGCGAGGCGGAGCACGGTGCCGCCCGCGAAGCAGCCCTGCTGGTACATCATGAGGCGGTTGACGGAGGGGCGGAGGCCGAGGAGCCTGGTGAGCTGGTAGTCGGCGCCGGGCATGTCGACTCCGCTGGTGGTGCAGAAGACCAGGTGGGTGATCTTGGACTTGGGCTGGCCCCACTCCTTGATGGCCTTGACGGCAGCCTCCTTCCCCAGCTTCGGAATCTCCACCACCACTATGTCCTGCCGCGCGTCCAGCGACGGCGCCATGTAAGCGCAGACGTTGGGGTTCTCCTTGAGGATCTCCTCGTTGAGGTGCATGTAACGCTTTCGGATCATCGACTTGTCGCCTGAAGCCACAGAAAACCATGCAATAACGCACAGTCCTTTGGTAAAGGAGAGAACATTTCCAGCAGAAAGCACAAGTCCTATTCTAGAACAATGACACAGCTCTTATCTAAATGCTACCAGGCAATAAAATACTACTAAATTATGGAAACAATACAACACCATCAGCTGGTTTGTGATAAGCAGGATTGTACGTATGAAATCAACAAGAAAGAAGTCACGCTTCTTGGACGACTCTCAGACTGTCTGGAGAGGCACACACTACACACTTGTCGGTCACGAAGTCTCTCAAAGATCAAGGAACAAAATAGGGTGAGTGTAATATCACAAGAAGAGGTAGAGGTAACGTACACATCCTCTTGAACTTTTCCTTGAGCTCGGTGAGGTGGTCGCTCTTGGTGATGCGGAAGTAGTAGTCGGGGTAGTCAGCTTGGTAGAGGACGTTGGCCGGCGTGGCGGTGCCGATGGCGAGCACCGCCGCGGGTCCCTCGGCCCTCTGCGACCGGCGGATCTCCTGGAGGTCGGCCATCGTTACGGACGGTGGGATGGCCGGGGAGCGGTCGTAGGAGTAGTGCCAAGGCGACGCGGAGCCGCTTCCAGGATGGAGAAGCCAAGGGGAGGCACCGGGAAGATTTATAGGGACGGAACGTGGGATGGACGATCAAATTCGATGCCACGTCGTCCGAATTCCGGTTTGGTGCACCCCGTCGCCACGTGGCCACCGGCTCCTCTCCTCCGGTTAGTTGGCGAGCCTCGTGCCCCGCTGCCTCCTCGGGCGGTAACCGCACTCGCAGCGCCCACACACAAACGGAGATCGTGAATCCTGAACCATCTGGTCCGTTCGGAACGCCGCCTGATACGTAGTTGGTAAACGCTTAGTCGAGCACTAGCAGGGGATCATCGTAACTATTGGCAGGGATATATATATATATATATATATATATATATATATATATATATATATACCAAACAATAAATGAATCGATGCGAAACCATACGAGTATAGGTTTGTATATGTCTTGATTCTCTCTTTCATATTTTCCGGTCATTCTTTCACGGTGGCTTTGGACATCTCGGAAGTTATTTGATGGACATCAATTGGTACTTAATATCATTCTAAGTGAGCAAAATTTTTTTCTCCTTAAATAAGTCATTTGTACGGTGATATCTCGTTAATAGTTATGATAAATGAAGGAGAGATACATACGGATGGATAAGAGAATAGAGTATGTCTTCGTCTCACCAACTTGGATCCCTTTTGTCTATAAATATATTTTCTTTCTCACCAACTTTCTTTCTCACCAACTTAGGTTTCTTGTGTTATGCGAGTCTCTTCTCGAAGATTTATAATGAATTCTCGTTTATAGATTCTTATATATAACATAAAATAATTCTTTTTAAAATTTATATATATTAAATATTCAAGCGGTCTAGATCTCCCAAGTGTATATATATTAGATTTTCTTTCTGTATAATAAAGATCTATGTTGAAAACTGATGAGGATAGTAATTATGATAAGACTAGGCGGACCATAGCGTCGGTCGAGGCGCATTAACGCCTGCTCAGGCTCGGTTCTTCATGCCACGCCAACACCAATGTCAGACGCTACTAGCTTGCCCCCTACAAGCGGGCATGTCAAGAAACAGTAAGCTTCCTTATAAATACCCTCGCATTCTGAACGGGAAATGGGGGACACAAAAAGACTTCTTCATCTGAATCCCCCTTAACATCAACTAACTTGATCGTCGGAGGGGTCGGGCCGAGCACCCCGACCTGACCTTTGTGCAGGGGCGAGGGCGAAGGTCCCCGCAAGACGCGAAGACGAGGAGTTCTTGCTCGGAGGAGATAACGACACCGTCCAGACCATAGCACACGACCACCTCGGTGGGCTCGAAGGCCGTCTCGTGAAGATCCTTATCATTCGGACCGGAACCCAACCGCGTCGGCCCCGAAGCCACGGCTTAAGGTTGTTTACACTAACAGTTTGGCTCGGTGAGTTCGATATTCAGTACACCCCGAAGCTCGATGAGTTCGATATTCAGTACGTCCCGAGGACCGCCACCGGCTCCTCTCCTCTGGTTTGTTGGCGAGCCTCGTGCCCTGCTACCTCCTCGGGCGATAACCGCACTCGCAGCGCCCACACACCAACGGAGATCGTGAATCCTGAACCATCTGGTCCGTACGGAACGTCGCCTGATACATAGTTGGTAAATGCTTAGTCGAGCCCTAGCAGGGGATCATTGTAACTATTGGCAAGGATATATATATATATATATATATATACCAAACAATAAATGACTTGATGCTAAACCATACGAGTATAGGTTTGTATATGTCTTGATTCTCTCTTTCGTATTTTCCGGTCATTCCTTCACGGTGGCTTTGGACATCTCGGAAGGTATATGATGGACATCAAATGGTACTTAATATCATTCTAAGTGAGCAAAATTTTTTTCTCCTTAAATAAGTCATTTGTATGGTGATACCTCGTTAATAGTTATAATGAAGGAGATATACATACGGATGGATAAGAGAATAGAGTATACCTTCTTCTCACCAACTTGGATCCCTTTTGTCTACGAATATATCTTCTTTCTCACCAACTTAGGTTCCTTGTGTTATACGAGTGTCTTCTCGAAGATTTATAATGAATTCTCATTTATGGATTCTTATATATAACATAAAATAATATTTTTTAGAAATTATATATATTAAATATTCAAGCAGTATAGATCTCCCAAGTGTATATAGATTAGATTTTCTTTCTGTATAATAAAGATCTATGTTGAGAATGATGATTAAAATAATAATAATAATAAACTCTAATAAAAGCATTTGTGCGTATGAATTCTTATGGGAGATCTATAAGGATTTCCCAAGAGTATCTCCAAAATATTTGAGATGAAATATTATATTTAAATTAAGTTTTGAATGAGTAAATATTATTGAAATAATGATAACGTCATAAGAAAAAGACTTGTAGAATGACAAAAGCACATTAGGTTTTCTTTTGTATGTTTTTTGTTAATTTATGTTTTTGTTAACCTCGTTAGGTTTTCTTTTGTAGAATGACAAATGTATGGATCCATACATTTTAATTGTAAAAAATAAATAAATAAATAAATAAAATGAATGATCTTTTTGAAAACAAATCAAAAGAAGAAAGAAGATGGAACATAAACCATTTCTCTTCATGATGTCCTCATAAATATATTAGATTTTATATAATCTCATCCAAATTAGATAATGTAAATTAATTTATTTATTGTTTTATTTTTTTAGAAAATAAAATAAAATTTATAATAATATTATCCATAATACCTTATGCAATAAATAATATTATCGATTAATCATCATATGACATATGTCCTCGCATCGAAACTGAAAAAAGAAGATAAAATTTATCATTCATATTTGCTTGTATTGATATGGGTTCAAAGCATAGAATTATAGATTCTCTTTACCTTTTTTTGTTGGCAAGAAGTCAATTAAAGATTATTAAAATAAAAATAAAAAATCAACCTCTCAAATTTTGTTAATATTTAATTTTACACTGTCAACATATCATTTGTTTACTATTAATTATTATACTTATTTATCTTATGTTATTAACTTGAATATGGAAGAGATTGAATCAGAAAACATCTTTCGAACTTAATTTTTACGTGAGTGATATATCAGAAAGCTCGATGTCTTTATCTTGATGATACATCAGATAATCCTATACATATATATGGGTTTGAATCACTAACCTGAATATTAATCATGTCTTCGTATAACAGCTTGCATCCAAAATTTTTAGTATTTAATATTTCTAACCTAATCGTTATGGAAATGCTTGCATGATTAATAGGGACAATAACAAGCAGTTAATTTTCTATTAATTAAAATGATTACTTTCATCGAAAAATAACAAGATGTGGTGGCTGTCGGGCCCAAGTCGGTGTGGGTTCGCAGCTGTGACGCGTCGCCCAAACGTCGCAGTCGACGTGTCGAGATCCGACGCAGCAGAACTCTCCCGACGTCGCCGCTGTCCGCCACCGTCATGTCAACACAACCGCCTCTCTCGAACGTGGTGGAGAAGCCGAGACCTTTCTTCGATGCTCTTGGACACGACATCTCATCGATCGGCCGTGATTCGTTTAACCGCGCGAGATAAGATGCTGCCATCCTCACCTCCGAAGAAGAAGACTCTTCCTTGAGGGTTTGCGCGCGCTCTGCTTAGGATTGTGACGAGATGGTGAGTGGATGGATCTCGTTTCGGATGTTCCTGTGCAATTCTTGCTCTTTTGATACGACGCTACTGACGTCTACAGGTGCTTCCGGGTGACATCGATCTGCTCGACCCTCCGCCGGAGCTCGAGAAGAGACGCCACAAGAAGAAGCGCCTCGTTCAGTCTCCGAACTCCTTCTTCATGGTACGTCTCCTTGTTTTCATCAAACGTCTGTTTCTTCCTTGTTCTTTAGCCGACAAACCTTCTTCACCGTTGATTCTTGTCGATTGAAGGATGTGAAGTGCCAAGGGTGCTTCAACATGTGAGTTCCGATCACAAACTGTGTTCTTTAAGTAGGTCTTCTTCGCTTCTCTGGCGCTGTATGGTAGTTTATGGACGTAACGTTGCTGGGCTCATGCATGCAGAACTACCGTGTTTAGTCACTCTCAGACGGTGGTGATCTGTGGGAACTGCCAAACTGTGCTCTGTCAGCCAACCGGCGGTCGAGCCCGGCTTACCGAGGGGTGCTCCTTCCGGCGGAAGACCGACTGATGCTTGCTTGCTCCTTCCTCCTTCCTTCTCCCTCCTAGCTATTACTCAAAAGAGGTTATATGTCAAGCTTATCGAGGATGCTCTGTTACTGAACAGCGAGTGGATAGTGTGTTGGTGATGTAGATTACTGGCTTTGCTGTTTCGCAAAGTATAATCTATAGTACGTATACAACGTGAAGAAAGATACATGCTTTAACAATAAGAATCCATTATAGTCACTTAATTTCCGTTGCTACCATATGCAGCCTGTTTACATTGCAGCAACAGTAGTTTCCAGGCCCAAGTTAGAAGAAGACTAGTTCAGCTGTCAGATGGAGTGACAGATACGATGTCAATGAATTCACCTTGGTTGGCACCTACGGATTTGTCTCCGGGGTCAGGACTTGACTGTCATTCAAGCTGCAGCTCCAACCATAGATTAGAAGGCTTTCAAACGCCTCATCTGATTCGTTCATGAGCCATCATCCACACAAGTCAAAGTTGCCTTTTCTGGTTGCAGAGTCATGCATGGAGATTTTTTGTTTGATGGATCGACACCTAACGTTGACAAACTTCCACTAATAACGTACTCGACCATGGCATTTCCAGTTCCCTCAACCAGACGATGGTGCCAAACTTCAGTGGAGTGAGCTCCCAGAAGTTGGGTGACATCTGAGATCCAATCCGAAACTATGGTCTTTCCCCTGCGAAACCGCGGTTCACAAGGCATAGCCCTCGAAACCTACGCATCAGCTAACACAAGCGTGGCAGTGTGCAGGTGATCCAAGCCATTACTGGTGCACGGTCGCTGTCTCTCCACCGCAGACACAGGCGGGCAAGCTATCCAAACACCCGCCTTCACATGGCGGGTGCAAAGTATTTACCTCCGATCATGAAGCTGGTGCGAATCTTGATGCGATCGTAAGGTTGTAATTCACATAGATCCTGATCTTGTTTGTGGACTCCATCACCCCCCATGAAATCTAGCTGGTTAGCCTGCCAAGATTGTTAGGTAAGTTAGGTGTTCCAATTCAACTCTACCCAAGAGGACGATCATAATTATAAAATATACACACACATATATATATATATATATATATATATATATATATATCAATCGAACACTCCACGGCGAGCAATAAGCTATCAGGACCTTTATTTATCGTCCTTACCCAAAGAGCATATGCTATCATCGGTCGATAAGTCATCGTCGGTGGTGGTGTAAGGATCTGTGACCTGTTCTTTGGATAATTGCAGGGCCTTTTCGTGCAATTCCAGTAACGTGGGGGGGGTCGCGGGGCCCACAGCGGGGCGGGGTTTCAACCGTCCGTTGCGTGACCCACCCGAGCCTTTTATGATACGTCATTGCGTCGAGATCAAGCTTCGATGTTGGAATGCTGACCGTACCATTGACGAATCATAGGTTACATAATTGGGCGACAAAAGATAAAACAGAGTTAAACTGTAATTATTCTCATATTCTCCAATATAATAATAATAATAATAATAATACTTTAATATTATTATTTTTAATAAATATAAATAAAAAAGGCAACCCCGTATGGCCATAATCATACTTGTTTGTGTGTGGAGCCCGCTGCTTCGACCGACATGTTCTATATCGTGTGGGAGGAAATGGATAAGATCAAATCGACCACTGACTCCTTGCAGCTGCTCCCAATTTGGCTTGGTGCCAGATTAGCTGAACGATAGTCGAACAGAAGGCAGGAGAGGAAGTGATTCGCCCGAAGCTAAGGTAAAAGATGCAAATCTTGCTCGAGTCTTGCAGTTTCACATTATATATATATGGCTTTTGATCATGTCATCGTTCACATGATTCCATAACCTTGGAGCAGGCATAATGACATCATATTTTCATTGAATCATATACCACGCGCGACCATCCATCCACATTATTGTGTTAGATATGTTGTATTGTCATGAATATTCGTGCTGTGACATCAATCACCTTCTCCCGTGAAATCATGTGGCACGCCTGATGTAGCTTTCCACTCGTCATTCACGCAACGGCGTTGAGACTGGGACCCAGAAATTTAATTAGACGTGGCCCTATTTATCGGTACAAATATCTCGCTAAGTAATCAATTCCGATCCGACCCGACCGGTTCTGAGTTTATTTACCGGTCCGATTCAATTGGACCGACAAAGACCGGTTTATTTCTATACGGACACATAGGCCACCGCACGTGAGCTCGGAGAAGCGGGACCCGCTTCGGGGTCGGATTCTGAGCCCACTGGTTTGTCGGGTCGGCGACAGCTCAGCTTGCAGGTCGAAAAACTCGGTCCCTTTTGTCCGGAGTATGAAGGATTGAGTGATATAAATTATATTCAAATATATAAGAATAAATACACTAATTCTGATAAATGAGTAAAAGCCTCATACTGAAATGGACACAAGTAAAGGCTTAAGTTCCTATGCAAAAGGGGAGTTCATGAAACACATTGCGTGTGAGATGTTTATGCTCTCTGCCTCTTCCTTTAAGACCGGTCATCAGTGGGATTAATGTCCTTCCACTGTAGAAACACTTTCCTTCTATGATCAAGATTTCCTAACGAGCCCTGAGAATGCACGTCACATACCTTCCCTCGCCATGGAAGAGAGGGTGAAGAGTGGACGAAATCAAAGTTGAAGAGATGATGATGGAGCAAAAATGACTGCTTGTAGCTCGAGAAATCCAAGGAGGAGGGAGCAAAACCGGATGAGCCCACAGTGGGGAGAGAGAGAGAGAGAGAGAGAGAGAGAGAGGGAGGTGGGTCGATGAAATCGAGAACAGGGTGGCGCCACCTACCATTTCCTTGGTTAAAGAAAGCCAAAGGTGGGACCTTTTTTCCAGTATAAAATGGGGCGGGGAGTCCAGTCTCTTCTCACCAATCCATCCCGACTGCGTTTATTGCGTTTTCTTGATTTCCACTGTTTGCGCTGCGTCTGTCTCCTTTCCTCCTCCTCGGCTTCTTCGTTTTGGTTCTCTTTCCGAGGGTAAAGTTCTCTTCTTCGCGCCTCCGGAGAACAGATTGTTTGTGGTAGTGTTTCTCCCACAAACTTCTGGTTTTGGTAGTCTTGGTGTAGCGGAATCAAAGATTAAGTTTTGTTAGTAACGTTACCTGCAAAAGATTCTGCGCTCTCTGTTCTTGAAATCTTTCGACCACTATATACGGCGGAAACATAACATTCTTGGGAGAGAAATGAGAGAAAATTTCTGGTGAAAGCATCTAATTTCCCCCCTCGTTGTCAAAACGAGGAAATCATGCTAAAATAACTTCATGTTTTGTTGCCTCTGCTCGATTTTTTCGTGGGTTCTCAAGAAGATTTTGTGCAGAGAGAAGGTTTCGCATCTTTCGCTTGCTCTTTTCTACCAAAACCTGCCCAATCTTTTCTGCGACTGCCGTTGCCTGCAATATTTCGTGTCGGAAAGCAGAGAAATCAGAGGAAGCTTCAATCCTTTTGCATGTAGATACTGAAACTCCTCATTGAAAACCTCGGAGAAGGCAAGGAAAAAGACGACTTTGAAGCCTGAAACCCTTTCCTTCTGCCAGTGCGTCATAACACGTTTCAAATGTGAAGTAGATTTCTCCCCTCTGTCAGTAACCCGGACGCCTCTCTCTCTCTCTCTATGCTGACTGCTTAGCAGAGCTGATTACATCTTCTTTTAGAATATTTCTCAGACAAACACTGCTGTCAAGTTCTCTTGTTTTCCCCTGCTTTCTTCAAGATCTAGTCTAGTACCTTTGCATGCACTTGCCAACTCAACCTCTGAACCTTTTCCAATATATGTAATCCTTTCTTCCCTGTCCCGTTCTTGGATCTGTTATGGTAGAATGTTATTCCTGTTTTACGGCAAAATTGAGATTTTTTCCTGGGTATTTTGGCTGGTCTTTTGTGCTGTCATCAGCATCTCTTTCCTCCTCGTTAAACTGTATTATGCTTTCAATTATCCAGTTATTTTTGGATGATCTGCCGCGTGATCTTTCTTAGATCTTTCCCTGTTCTCACTCTGGATCTCAGCTACATCTTCCACATCTGCCTTGCTGACCTTCTCTGGCTTTCTTGCACTGCAGGCTTTTTGAGGTTTGAAGGAGATCAGCGGCAGCGATGCCTCAGCGAACCTTGACTCGCGCCCACAGCGTTCGGGAGCGCATTGGCGACTCTCTTTCTTCCCATCCCAATGAACTCGTGGCCCTTTTCTCAAGGTTTGCAGCCATCTTAGTTAGATCTTGCGTCTTGCTTTTGTAAATGGATGTCAGATCTATGCATGCATGCTTAGATAGCTGCAAAGAATGACTGCTCTACCTGTGAACATCTATGATTTCTTGCACTCGCGACCATTAGCATTCAGATTCGTGAAAACGTGTTTACGATTGCATGATTCATTCGGCAGGTTCATTAATCAGGGGAAGGGGATGCTGCAGCCTCACCAGCTGCTGGCAGAATATGCAGCTGCGTTTTCTGAAGCAGATAGGGAGAAGCTGAAGGACGGGGCCTTTGAGGATGTCATTAAGGCAGCACAGGTATATAAGTTGGACGATGACACATTCTCTTTCATTCCACCAATTCATCTGTTTTCCTGAACATTACATTAACTCCAATGCAGGAAGCCATAGTCATTCCTCCATGGGTTGCTTTAGCCATCCGGCCGCGCCCCGGAGTCTGGGAGCACGTCCGGGTGAACATTAGCGAGCTTGCCGTGGAAGAGTTGACTGTGCCCGAGTACCTGCACTTTAAGGAAGAACTTGTTGATGGAAGGTGGGTGATCCAATATCAGGAAATAATTGTCCAATTTTTTTTGCCGTGAAACAAAAATTTGATCTTCTTGTTGCATCTTTCTTATCCTCTTTCAGCTCACAAAACAATAACTTTGTGCTGGAGTTGGATTTTGAGCCCTTCAATGCTTCGTTCCCTCGCCCTTCATTATCAAAATCCATTGGAAATGGAGTGCAGTTCCTTAACCGACACCTTTCCTCAAAGTTATTCCATGACAAAGAAAGCATGTACCCCTTGCTAAATTTCCTGCGGCAGCACAACTACAAGGGCATGGTATTTATTTCTTCTCTAGATCTATATAGCACATATAGTTATCTCACATTTTTCGCTAGTGGTTATGAATTTGGTTTTAGCATTCTTGTTCTGTCCGGTGAATATATAAATATCAAATTTAATATTCAGGAAAACCTATTTAAGCATCTAATAAAAATTTTAGAGTACCTTCAAAACTATTTGTAGTTAAGGGTAAGAAATTGGTGCCCAAACATAACTAATCATGCTCACTACATAATTGGTACTTTTACACTGAAGATTTAGCCAAGTATAACTGTCAATACTCATGTTAAAATCAAGTGCTGCTCTTTTCTGTGATATCGTATTGTTTAAATCATATATATCATTAATTTTATTGGAGTTTGTGATCCTTGCAGTCGATGATGCTCAATGATAGGATACAAAGCCTTAGTGCTCTTCAAGCTGCATTAAGGAAGGCTGAGCAACATCTATTGAGCATCCCATCTGCCACCCCATACTCAGAATTCAACCACAGGTAAATTGGTAGTCGATCATTTTTTTTCCTTGTTCGATTTTCTCTGGCTGACTATTTATGAAACTGGAATATATAATGGAAGTCTCTCTGTGATGCAAAGGTGGCAACTTTTTTACATGTTGTGTTTGATCAGACTCTTTCAATTTGGCTGGTTTCAGATTTCAAGAGCTTGGCTTGGAGAAAGGTTGGGGTGACACGGCTCAGCGTGTGTACGAGAACATTCATCTGCTACTGGACCTTCTGGAGGCACCTGATCCTTGTACCTTGGAGAACTTCCTTGGGACAATTCCTATGATGTTTAATGTTGTGATCCTTTCTCCGCATGGCTACTTTGCCCAAGCTAATGTCTTGGGGTATCCTGACACTGGTGGTCAGGTATGACTAGATCTCAAAGAATGTCAACTCTCGTAATAGTCAAATTTCTTCTGCTTCTCACAAGACCTTTGTTTGCAGGTTGTTTATATCTTGGATCAAGTCCGTGCCTTAGAAAATGAGATGCTGCTGAGGATCAAGCGCCAAGGGCTTGACATCACACCCCGAATTCTTATTGTAAGATTTGAGAGGAGATTAGATTGGCTTCTTGCACTGTCATTAGATCTTATCTAGTCCTTAGACATTTTAAGGAAATTTATGGTCGATGCACCCTGCCTGAGATTAAATTGCTGGGATGATGCAGGTTACCAGATTGCTTCCTGATGCAGTAGGCACTACTTGCGGACAGAAACTTGAGAAGGTCATTGGCACCGAGCACACTCACATTCTACGAGTTCCATTTAGAACAGAGAACGGAATCGTCCGCAAATGGATTTCCCGTTTCGAAGTGTGGCCTTACCTTGAGACCTATACTGAGGTAAATCTTAGTCTTGTAAGCTTGTTTTCAGTATCTCAGTGGCTTGGGCATGGATCTGCTTTGATAAACTTGTGCGTGAAAGTTTATCAATGATGTTTTTTGATGATAGGATGTAGCAAATGAGTTGGCTGGAGAACTGCAGACCACCCCTGATCTGATCATTGGAAACTACAGTGATGGAAATCTAGTTTCGACTTTGCTAGCACATAAATTAGGAGTAACCCAGGTTTGAATCACTTAGTTTGCAACTGCACATTAGACGGTATGAGATTTCTGCGTCACTGATGCTTATTGTCTTTCACATGCAGTGCACCATCGCCCATGCACTGGAGAAAACGAAGTATCCTAACTCGGACATCTATTGGAAGAAGTTTGAGAATCAGTATCATTTCTCTTGCCAATTCACAGCTGATTTGATTGCGATGAATCATGCTGACTTTATCATCACTAGCACCTTCCAGGAAATTGCTGGGAGGTACTAATCATCCTTTGTTTCAATCGGGATACTAGAATGGCTATTGGAATCTAAGAGAATTTCTTCATATCTTGTATTGTTTCAGCAAGGATACCGTGGGGCAGTATGAGTCTCACACCGCTTTTACTCTTCCTGGTCTCTACCGAGTTGTTCATGGAATCGATGTGTTTGACCCAAAGTTCAACATTGTCTCCCCTGGAGCTGATTTGTCGATATACTTCCCGTACACAGAGAAGCAAAAGAGACTCACTTCCCTCCACCCCGAGATTGAGGAGCTGCTCTTCAACCCTGAAGATAACACTGAGCACAAGTATGACCTGTTCTTTCAACTAAATTTGTCATTCTTCCCGGATCACACAGTGACTAACTCAAGAGTCCTTGCAGGGGTGTGCTGAATGACACAAAAAAACCCATTATATTCTCCATGGCAAGGCTGGACCGAGTGAAGAACTTGACAGGTCTGGTCGAGTTCTATGGCCGGAATGAACGTTTGAAGGAGTTGGTGAACCTTGTGGTAGTGTGTGGAGACCACGGGAAAGAGTCCAAGGATCTCGAGGAACAAGCGGAATTTAAGAAGATGTACGATCTCATTGAGAAGTACAATCTTAATGGGCACATTCGCTGGATCTCAGCCCAGATGAACCGTGTTCGCAACGGCGAGCTCTACCGATACATTGCTGACACAAAAGGAGCTTTCATTCAGGTACTTGCTACTCTTTTTCTGTAGAAACAATTGCATGCCAAGCTGAAGTTTCACCAACCTGCATCTTTTGCTTTGGTTTTATGTAGCCTGCCTTCTACGAAGCCTTTGGACTCACCGTCGTCGAGTCCATGACCTGTGGGCTGCCCACCTTTGCAACTGTTCATGGAGGACCTGGCGAAATTATAGTAGATGGAGTTTCTGGCTTCCACATTGACCCTTATCAGGGTGACAAGGCTGCTGAAATCATCGTAAATTTCTTTGAGAAGTGCAAGGAAGACCCAACCCACTGGGACAAGATCTCGCTAGGAGGGCTGAAAAGAATTGAAGAGAAGTAAGATCCCGTCTTGGTAACCCCTTCTTGTCTTGAAGGCCAATTTCGGATCAGTATCAATTATCTTAACCTCTTCATTAAAATCAAATAAAATTAGGTACACTTGGAAGCTCTACTCGGAGAGGCTGATGACACTCTCTGGAGTTTATGGTTTCTGGAAGTATGTCTCCAACCTGGACAGGCGCGAGACTCGCCGTTACCTCGAGATGTTCTACGCTCTTAAGTATCGCAACCTGGTAAAAGCCTCACACCTGGATCAGTCCATTTGAGAAGCTTATCGATCGTGTCATACGACTAATGTTTGCATTGACTCCTTTCATTTCAGGCAAAGTCTGTTCCTCTGGCAGTCGATGGAGAAGCCATTAATGGCTCCAAGTAGCTCGATCTGTTTGTTTGCATGTCTGAGATTTAGAAGGTAGAGTCTGTTCCTCCCAGACCCTGCATCGGCGGGAGTCTTATCCATTGGGTCCGTTTGTCTTCTTAGGTTTTGTTCTTCACGAGTTTCATGTCTCAACTAATGTGAGGGTTGCGCCTTTTCTTTTCTTTGGCAAGATTGAAACTTGCTGTTGTCTTCGAGGTTTCCAGTGTGAGGTCTAAGGCTGTAATGTCATGCCATGCCATGGCATGCTGCAATAAAAGTACCTTCCCTTTGATTCCAAAATAGTACTCGGACTATGAACATGTTGTGGACGATTTCCTTATTTCAGCAAACATCACACAAGCATTCAAGAATGCAGTGGTCCTCGAATCAAAACTGCAAGAATAACACAGGAAAATTTTCTCTGGTTCAAACTTATTGAATAGTACATTAACCATCAACTCGGGTTCAGATCCAAGTGAGGCAAGCTATGTGCTGTCACTTCAAACTTGTGAATGGTGGATGCATCTGTCGTTCAAGGGAAAAGCAGTCATCAGCTTTGGCAAGCCATCGACTTGCAGGTTCATCTTGAATGGCTGCTGTCACAACAAACACAATCTGCTACCATTAAGCAGTGTAGATTTTGGCCATGGTTATAAAAATATGTTTTTCCATACAGAAAGAGACATCTTATAATCTGATGCAGACAAGCTAACCCTGTAGCAGCAGAAACAGTGTCAGGATCTTATCCAACCATCATCTGGAGGAACATTGATGCCCGGATCTATCTTATACGATATATTGGTGGTCTGAATGTAGTAGGTGGAATCCAGACAGATAGAGATAGAGAGAGAGTTGGAGAAGACAGCTCTGATACATGGTCAATTGAAGGCACAGATGAAGTTGGCCACCTGTTACATGTGCCTCTTGAAGGCCTCAGAGGACACATGGCCGACGATGCTGGGGAAAAGCGAAAGAGCAAACCAAGAAGAAGCACGATTCCAGGATCCACTTCCATGGTTGAATTCTGGAGGGAAGACTTCTTCTCCGAGGAAAAGGACCATTACTGGAGCTACAGTAATTAGTCCTCGGTGAACTGTAACAGGTGATCGGTACAATCTGACCCATGGGACTTCCACTATGGGAAGACTATTATTGATGACAGCAGGCAGCTCAGCTCCTACAGAACAACGAAATCCAGATTGTGATCTAAATTATACCTCCTGAAGTCAAAAAAGCTTCATGGCCTTTCCACAAAGTTTCTGCAGGTGGGTTGTAATCAACTCCATCTCCAATACTGCAAGTGCTGGTAAATGATACTGACTCGCCACCTTGCTGAGTTCTTCCATTTGTTTTCTGTCAAAAGTGGGGGAATAATAGAAGATTGCTGAATCATTCAGGCAAGCATGCATCAAAGACTGCTTGAGTGATCATTTTGGGTGAAGTGTTATTTGATGCTTGCCCAAGAGATGTTGTTGCCCTGCAAAGCAAATCCCTTCTCCTTGGACATGCGAACCCACCTCAGTTTGTGATTCCTTGGACATGGGAATCAGTACTGTTCCTGTTTGGATCAATCCATGTTCTCCTCCTGTGGATCTTGATCAGATCTTTTACAGGGCATGTGTTGTGGATCTGGGAAGAAGACAACGTCACACTCCTCCCTCCATGCACAGCTTTGAAATCAAGTCATAAATGCTACTTGTATGCCTCTGATAACAAATCAAAGAAATGTGGCTTTCAGTTGTACAGTGCACTCAACCTCTGCCCATCAGATTGATTGATTCCTTGATATGAAGATAAAAATTCAAATATCAATAATCAAAATAAAAACTAAAAAAATCGATGTAAGATTTTTACAATATCATTTGATAAGAAATTGATTGCTTTAGGATGGACTCAGGCATAGTTTGTTCTTGTATCTCTTATGATATCTTTAACCGATGTAGGATTAAATATGTTTATCTTAGATCTCGTTAAAACATACCTAAACCTAATTCAAGCGGGTTGAGTAGGCCCGAACGTTTGAGATCGACCACAGATAAGATTTTCTAGCTAAGAGAGTCAGCTTGTGCTGCTTCTGTATGTAAATTAGGTTAACTTATGTGGTCAAGAAAACAGAATCCTAAGTTGATCAGATTCCAAAAAGAGATCAAGGAAACAAAAAAAACACCATCAACTTGAAAGCAATAGTTCAAATTCTTGTGATGAGTAGCACATACATTTATTTCAGTAAACAACTGCAACTTGCCTTTAACAAAAACCCCCTATTGGATGGAGTCTTCAACATAGCTCAAACAACTCTCAAAGTGCATCATCATAGCATCAGAGTTTCTCTGGTATACCAGTAGATGTTCCAAAACTGTCAGAAGAAAAACCAGCTCTTGTGTTTTGCATGCATGTGTGCATCACTTGATGTTTTGGCTGGATGAAAAGATGATGATCCTGCATCATGGTCAAAACTCAAGAATCTGAAAACCATACAGCTTTCTTTGTTGTTTCAGTCATTGCAAAACAAAAACCAATCAAACAAGTGCAAAAGATGAAAATTCAGACAAAACCAGCATCAGCAGCACATTTAATTTAAACTATTGCCAAAGACCACCAAATCCTAAATTGCTACACATGAGATTGCATGTGGTTTTAGAAAACCATCTTTCGTCAAGCATTATCCGTCATTCGCAAACAAAGATCAACCAGATCTAACAAAGGAATAATACGGACATAATTAGGAAATCAAACTCTGTAGACCTTTAATAAGTGAGTTTGAATTCTCACTAACCACAAAAAGTTTTGAAACAATGGCCATTAATATCCAGATTTATTTCAAATTCTCATCATAGACCATACACTTTAATTGCAGCAACCTTGTGTCCGCCATCTCCATGACCTCATAACCGATCTAGTATTTCTGGCCATGACTAGCAAAAGAAACCAAGCATGCTCATAGCAACATGAGTTAACTTGCAAGAAGCATTTGTTCATCATCGAATGAAAAGCTTGTCCAAAAACTAAAAATTGAAACACCTAACTAGGCAATTATAAGAACCATCCTTGAAGACACCTTTGCAAGACAAATCACAATGAATTCATGATAGCCAGCCAATGTTTCCAAACCTCCATATCCTTCATCAACATGGTTCCTGAGAAAGGAAACAACATGTAAGGGAAGGCTTATTTCCAAAATAAGATATACACTTAGCATTGTTCAACAACCTAACTAAGATAATTGTAATTCTTACATTTATTTTAGTAAGCACTGGCCTCCATGGGCAAGCCATCAAAATTCCATAGGTCCAGAACATCCACACCACCCTGCACCAGTTCACCACCAAATAGGATGTCGATTGAGGCATCTGAGCTCCTCCCAAAGTAAGGGGCAGGGAGAAACTTCATGCATGGTTCATAAGGATATAACTCCTCAGAGAGTTCAATTGCAGAATTTTTCTCAGCTGGCATGGTCTCTACAGAGCAATTATGTTTCAGTTTCTTCTGAGCACCACCATCTTCGTATATATCAGGTTCAGTGGGAGCAAGAATCAATGTGATCTCCGGGGTCCTGGCCTCGAGCTCCCATACAAAGTCGGTATAACCAAAAGAATTACTTCCCTCATCAGAATAAAAATTCAGAGAAGCTCCGTCTGGAGGTGCTGAAGAATTTACTGTGATAAGGGGATTCATCATGTGAACAGGCTTGGTTAGTTCCCTGTCTATCATGAACCTTGAACATTCAGACTCTTGGTCACTCCAGTACTTGGATGTCTGATCGAAGTCAAGTTTTTCCAATGCAGTTATTTCTGGAATTTCTGAAGCAGTAGGCTTTGTTGAGCATTTTCTTGAACCCGATGATGATGCAGTTGCTGCTGTTGGGAAGTTCACCTTGGCTTTCCTACCCCGAATCCGGCGGGCTTCAGCATCATAGCCTCTGGCAGCCTCTTCGGCAGTATTGAAGGTTCCAAGCCAGACGCGAATTCCTTTGCGAGGATCCCTGATTTCAGCTGCCCACTTGCCCCATGGTCGTTGGCGGATTCCTCTGTATTGATTCTTTCTCTTTCTTTTGGCTGATTTAGCAGCAGATCCATCAAACCTTACAGACTTAGCTGAGCCCTCTGCAAACCAAGCAAAACTTTGAAATGCTATTATGAGAAACATCAGTGATACTAATGTAAGATCAAGAAACACTCATTTCTTGCAAAGTTCGTTTTTTGGATAAACACACAACACTAAGACACAGCTTCTGATTTTTTTTTTTAATGTTTGCTTTCGATCATTCATCACATTGGAAAGAAAAAGGTAAGCAAGATCCCGTCTTTTCTTAGTCAATCCCCCATACCTACACAACGAATAAAACCCTCATCTCAGCATGGAATGCTACGAACACTACCCATTCCTAATCACAGAAGAAAAACAACCACTTTCTTGAAATTTCGCTCTCAGTTACCTCGGGTGAAGCGGGCTTTGGATCCAAAACCAAAGTGCACGGCGTCAAACTCATCCGCCTCCGTCTCGCCGCCATCGAACTCGTCCTCCTCGGCCTCGTCGTTGAAATCCCGGAAGTCAGCCTCAAAGTCGTCGTCGTCATCCCAATGCCTCCCCTTCTTCAGCTCGCCCTTCTCGCGGCCCACCCACAGATGCTCCGCGGTCACTCGCCGCGACGCCGGAATGAAGTCGGAGATGATGGCGCCTCCACACATCTCTAAAACCCCCTCCTTCCCAAACCTAAAAATCCCTCCTTTATTCCTACTTCTTCTTCTTCTTCTTCTCTTCCCTTCTCACGTTGCATACAGGGGAAGCTCGAGAGGTCCCCATTTTATAGTCCTAACGTGGAGAGGGGATCAAAAGAATAAAATAAATGGCCAAAATTATAATATTACATATTACCCCTTAAAATATTTAACGATAATTCATCCTTAAATCCATAAATTAAATATATTGAACACAGGCTTATTATCATCATCATAAGATTCTTAAGAGCTTAAATCTCATCTCACTCATTTATTTTCATTAGAAAAAAAATAATATACGATTTAGGATCGATGGGTCAAATTTTGACCGATAAAAGAAATAAATAATTGGGAATAAGAGAAGGTGAATCCACCTAACCATGCTTGATATCACAGGCCGCCGCATCACACGGACACGATGGGAATCTTTGAGACTCGTGCCCACCTCTCTCCCTCTTACGATGGCATGTCTCATATATTTAGTCGTAGAGCTGCATGCGTGCACCGGCGACGACGAGTTCACGGAAACCAATCGGAGTTTGCAACCTACGAAAAGGACACAAATCTTGTGACCACAAGTGATTCTTTTACCGCATGGAATAACATTATTACGATGGTAAAAACAATATGTATCGTTTGCGATCCGAATAGACGAAGAAGAAATACATCACTATGGAACATTGTCATCTCGATGGAGGATGGCAATGGGGTTTAGGGTGCAAATATCTTGTGACTTCTTTTGATCATAAAGAAGAGTCAGCAAAAATATTATCACCTCAATCCATCACCAGACACACTGTCAAAAGGCATGCTTTGGCTGGCTCTCTAACTTGAACGAAGAAGAAGATGCTACCCTCAATTGTTGACCATTTCATTGACTTGCAGACATCATTGTAATAGCATAGGACCATACAAGTTTCCTGAGGTGACTGCAACCTGGTAATTATCCACTCGATTTCAACCATGACGGCCATTTATAACCTAGGAAGTGGTTAATGTATATTACCATTAAAATATATTACTAAACTCTATTTAAATGGACCTAAAAATATTCTATTATTATCATTATCCATAGGTTAATTGGTCCAAATACTAACACACTCGTCGTATTTTTATAAGTTAATCTATTCATTTTCGATGTAAAACTAATTGAGACATTATAATTTATCCATATATTTTTTCTCTTCCGAACCTAATAGGCTCATTGATCCATCAACTTCGTTTAACCTAAATTATCGATCAAAATATTTAAAATTAAATTTGATAATATTCATTATATATATATATGTATTTATGATTTGTTGAGCATATTCTTCCTCCTATTACAGTCTCTCCCCACCAAAGGTAGACTTCCCACGTGACATGTTCATTGCTGCCTCAGGGATGAGCATGCCATGTCATCATTGGGTGTTCCCACATCCCCACCTGCAAGAATCGTGAATCCAATTCACAAACTCATTTAATCTGTATGAGTATAACTCATATTTAATGTGTTTATAAAACATAAAAAGTAATGAAAATGTGAATATATATATATATATATATATACTCAATTATGATGTTATTGAAAGATCATATGTTTATTAGACTTGAATCAGAACTTTTTTTTGGTTTTAATAGCATTTTATGTTGGAAGTCGATAATTAGTAATCCTTAACGACGAGCGCATTGTTTCCTACCTTCCGTTTGATTGGATCAACAACTGGGTCCTATCTGTGTCCGACAGTGTGTAACCGTCGAGAAAAAGAGGGACGGAATTGAGGAAAACGACAAATTCTTCCTACCTTCTCTTTGATTGGATTGACAGTTGGGTCCCGCCTACGCATTCCCCTAATTATGGGACTGGCAGGTGACGGGGTAGTCCATTAATGTGCCTCGGTTTCTACGAAGATCGCAATGACTCGTTGTTCTCTACCTGACTTTTTGATTGGACATAAACTTTGGCCCCATCCACATATTACGTTGTATCCAATCATGAGACTGGTAGATTTGACGGTAGGACGTCAACGTGGAAGTAAATCAGCGCTCCATTCTCCGTGGAGAAAACGAGGAGTTATTTCCTCTTTTCTTACTGGCATTATGTCCCACAGTGCGATCCAACCACGAGTCTGGTAGAACTGTGGGTAGTTATGCAACGTGGCGGTGAAGGAGAACTCCATTTTCTGTGGAGAAGAGAGAGAAAAGAAAAATAACGACGCCTTCTAAACGAAATGGAACGAAAGATAGAAAGCTGAGTGGGGGGGAGTGAGTGAGAAGCGGAACGGACGTTGAACAGACAAAAGTCGCATTTTTCATCTTAATTCCCTTTTCTCGTCCCAATTTTTGTTGTTGTTGTTGTTGTTGGAGACTTCGCCTCTCGATTTCTTGTGGTTATTTCGAATGCAGTTTCGATCTCTCGATCCATTTCGACGCGAAGCAGTAATTTGAGGCGGAAACGAAGGAGTTAATGCCGGGGGATTCCTGCCGCCTGACGATCCCCTCCTTGATCTTCGTCCCTCGACTTTGGGTTCGGTTTCTTGGTGTCGTACCGATTCCCACCGTCGACGGGATTGCCTTTGACTTTGGCAAAGCATCCTGGGCGACTCTCGTGCTGTGAATTCCCTGCGCCATCGGAGGTATCGAGTCTGCCCTGGCATTTTGTTTGATTCCGTCGATTTCTTTTGAATTTGGATGAGAAGCGATGCGATCTGTCGCCGTTTGTCATGGGAATCCTGCATTCCGGGGCGGGGATGGGGGTCCTGATGGTGCTTAGGTGGCATTTGCTGCTGTGGGTGCAGACGCTGGAAAAGAAGGGCCTTTTTGTTTGATTGGCTTTAGGAAAGGTGGCATTCCGGACATCGAGTAGCATGGAAGGAGATTGCGTTCCTTCAAACGTTTGGTTCTCGATTGTCCTGGCATTTCGATCGCGAGGGAGATCTTCTACCTCCTCCTTGATGGGCTGCCGCTTGATTAATGTTTGTAGTGTATGATCCTCCGATTGTCTATGTAGCATGTTGGAAGCGCGTCCACTGGATGCAAGAAAAGCTGTGTCTTGGTCCTTCTTCGAGAAGACAACATGGATCGCTTGTTGCACAATTTGAGCGGAACAGATCTTGAGTGTTTGTGGAGTGGAAGACAACAAGCTTATCGGCTGCATATGCATTATTCAGAATGAGTGAGGTGGAGAGAGATCATCCTCGATGGAAAATTCCGACAATGCATTCTCTGAATTGGTTAGCATCGTGAAGTCCTGGATCCCTCGGCGGTCTGAACCGCCAAATGTGTCAAGGAACTTTTGGATGCCCGACCATAGTTGCAGGGTATGTTATGAGTGTGATGCACAATTCACGGTTTTTAACCGTCGACATCATTGTCGACATTGCGGACGCATTTTCTGTGGAAAGTGCACAGCAAATTTTATCCCTGCTACATCTGATAATTTGAGGAGCACTAAAGAGGTAGGTGAGCGTGAGCGAATTCGGGTTTGTAACTTTTGCTTCAAACAATGGGATCAAAGGATATCATCAACTGATAATGCATTTCAACAGTACATCAGTCCTGCTCTTTCCTCAACAAGCATTGTCAGTACCAAATCTAGTGGGACTATTAACAGCAACTTCAATGTTGAATCTTACTCGTCAGGACCTTACCATCTTATTCCTTATGGTCCTGCTCCTAATCCATGCCAATCTGTTCTGTTGGAGCCATGCTCAGATAAGCCAGACCTGCATGTATCTGCAAGGAGCATAGACGCCGTAGAGATTGGTAGTCATCGGTTTGGCTATGTTATGAACAGGTATCCTTGTCTTTCACTTAATTGCTCTGATTTATGGCACTTGCACACGCTATATCTTCCGCCATGGAGAAAATAAATCATTTACTGGGAGAAAATATATGGCAAGATGTTATATGTTCATTGACTTATGCGTGCTAAACTATTTTATAGTTTTTACTCTTTAGGCCAGTTGAGAAATGGTTATATCGTGATGATTTTTTTTATATAATGTGGGCTGTGCATTGCTGATGGAGTGAAGTTCCAATTTTTCTTTTGAGAACCATGCCTATATATATTCATCTTGTCATTTTTTTCTCGCCAGCATTAGGCTTCTTGTAACATTCTACATATATGAAAGTTATTTTCGTGTTCAAACAACTTTTAGGTGGTTCCTTGGTTGCATGACTTTTAATCATCATCACAAAGATGGATTTTCATATCAGCCAACTTGCCTTGTATGTCTCAAGGCAATTCCTTATCTGCATGGTGACATAGGACAACTTATATCGGTCCAAATTTTAGGGAAGAGACATTGATGCAATCCTTCCTGACTAGCTCATGATGGTAGTTGAGGTTGTTCCACTTGTCTTTGATGGTTTGCTACTCTTGTCACATCAGTCATTCAGCAACTTGGAGCCTTGTTAGTTCTTCTAGTCAAAAGTATAAGACAACAGGTCTACTGTATGAGTCTAGGCATTTCGAGACTTAAGTAATTGTGGAAGAGAAGAACAATTAGACTATTGGAAAGGACCTAGTAGATAGATAGTATCTGAGGCTCCAAATTCTCTAAACTCACTTTGAGGAGATGAATTTCACCATGCATCACTTAGACATCTTGTGGAAAAAAGAGTTTTTGTTCATTCAGTCTGCAATGATCCAGATTACAACTCTTCCTGCCCCCATATTTCATGTAAGTTGAGAAAAGTGAAAAAAAGAAAATTATAATTATGAAATTTACATCCCTTGAATCAAGGCTTTTCAACCTATCCTATTTCTTTATTACTCACAAGTTTGCATTGAATCAGTTGATAGACAATCTTCCTCTTTTACATAATTGATACAGGCTTCTTTTTTTGCAGATTCTTTGATCAAGCTTGTTGGATGGAATATTTAATAAATAGAATTCTTCAATCTAGTCCAGATCTGTCTTCTTTCAAACTTTTATTTTGACTTCCCCTTTTTTCTTTTCCATAGACAATCTAGATAAGTCGGAACAAAAGAGATGCTTCCACATGGCAACTTATGATATTTGCAAACCCCGTGAAATATCAATTTCTTTTTTTGCAAAGTACAATAAAGATAAGATGTTCAAAGATAAAAATATGATCAAACCAATTCATATCTAAGTTCATCGCAAATATAAAGGAATTTGGGTTGACTTTTTTTTTTTGCCTTTTGTTCCCAATATAGACTTAGAATGTGCCTCGTTTCCTTTGGGGAGGAATATGAAATCAAGTTGAGAGTTAATGTTGGGTTAATAGACGGTAAAAAAAAATCAATCAGATTTCAAGTGGAGCGTTACTGAATAACTTTGTAGCTTATATCTATAAATGGTCAAAAGCTTGAAATACATAATGATGTTGTGAAAGATTGCTTTTCCAAATGACAACTATTTTTTTTTTGGTATTCAAACTTCTTAATAATTTGCATATTTTCATCTTGCATTTTACTTGAGTGTTAACTTCACTACTTTTTTGGTGTGTCTTACTGTTACTTCATTTTATTCAAAGGTTTTTTTTTTTAAATTAACTAGATCTAGTTATTCTAGCATTGACTTTTCCTCCTTGACTTTCCTTCACTATAGTTCAAGAATCTCAACATGACATTATTTTGTTGACTATGTATTGGCTTCATGCTGAGTGTTTGAAGGACCTGTAAAATTCTATAATGTTCTTTAAACAGATTCATTCTTTTACTATAAGATGCATTCCTGATAGTTGGTAGTCCATTTACCAGAAGTAAGACTCGGTGTTAAATCTAATTATGAGGTTAAAGTGATATCAGCATTAATGAAGTCCTGTTGTGGGTTTGCAGGAGTGATGATGATGATTATGAATATGGGGGGTTGCATGATTCAGAAACACAACATTTCCAGCATTATGATGACTATGGTGGTCAAGATGAATTTAATGGAGTGGATCAGGATTGCTATTCAAATAAAATGATTCCAGCCGAAGTTGATATCAATTTGGAAAACGTCTGCTCCCCAGCACACAACACACAACTCCATGCTACTGTAGATGCTGATAAGATGGATGAAGAAAATGAACCTGATTGTAGCTATGAATGTAATGCTTCTCCTTCCATATATGAGATAGAAAATGCAGATGCAGAGCCTGTGGACTTTGAGAATAATGGACTACTCTGGCTTCCTCCTGACCCAGAAGATGAAGAAGATGAAAGAGAATCCATTCTGATTGATGATGACGAGGATGAGGATAGCCCAACAGGAGAGTGGAATTATGATCATTCATCAAATGGCTTTGGCAGTGGTGATTTCCGGACTAGGGACAGATCAATTGAGGAGCATAAGAAAGCAATGAAGAACATTGTTGATGGACATTTCAAGGTGTTGATAGCTCAACTTCTACAGGTTGAAAATCTTTCAGCTGGTGAAGATGACAGGGGAAGTTGGTTGGACATTGTTACATTCTTGTCATGGGAAGCAGCAAATTTCCTTAAGCCAGACACTAGCAATGATGGAGGAATGGATCCTGGTGGGTACGTAAAAGTCAAGTGCCTGGCTTGTGGACATCGCAGTGAAAGGTGAATAGTATTTTTTAGTCTTTTAACTTTATTTGGCCTTATATATATACATACATATATATATATATATATACATACATACATATATATATATATATATATATATACATACATATATATATATATATATACATACATATATATATATATATATATATACATACATATATATATATATACATACATATATATATATATATACATACATATATCTGCTATTGGTTATTGTGGTTTTATCAACTCTCTGGCTTTTGTGTGTTCCTTTCAACATACACAAGTTATACTAACACGGTTTCTACCTTCTCTTTCTTGTCTTGTCCTTGCTAATATATATAGGAGTTCAAGTCACTTCATATAAGCATACCAACAATTAACATCTTACTGAGTTGATATGCTTAGTATGTTTGCTGTACTTTTTTGTCTAGTCTTTTGGCAAGGTGTTAACAACTCGCTGGATTCTGTGTGTTCTCCTTTTTAACCTGCACAAGTTATAGTAACACAGTTTCTGCCATCTCTTTCTTGTCTTGTCCTTGCTAATGTATATAGGAGTTCAAATCACTTCATATAATCACACCAACAACTAACATCTTACCGAGTTGATATGCTTAGTATGTTTGCTGAACTTTACTGCCTATTCTTTTAGCAAGGTGGTAAGAGGAGTTGTTTGTAAGAAGAATGTGGCACATCGACGTATGAAATCAAAAATAGAGAAACCACGCTTTCTAATTCTTGGAGGAGCTCTTGAATACCAACGAGTAACAAATACGCTGTCAAGTTTTGATACTTTGCTGCAGCAGGTGAGTTATACATTCATGTGAGACTCTGAGTTTGATTTTATTTTATTTTTTGGTGAATATGCACGAGGCTCATTTCGCATTTTGAAGTTAGATGGTTTATCCAGGAAATGGATCATTTGAAAATGGCTGTTGCAAAGATTGCTGCTCACCAACCTAATGTCCTTTTGGTAGAGAAATCAGTATCTCGTTTTGCCCAAGATTACCTTCTAGCAAAAGACATCTCGTTGGTTTTGAATATCAAAAGACCTCTTTTGGAACGTATTACCCGCTGCACTGGGGCTCATATAGTCCCTTCCATTGACCACCTATCGTCTCCAATGCTTGGACACTGTGATTTGTTTCATGTGGAGAAGTATCGTGAGGATCATACTACTGCAGCACAAGGAGGGAAGAAAATGCTAAAAAACTTGATGTTTTTTGAAGGGTGCCCAAAGCCTTTGGGTTGCACTGTAAGTGACAATTACATTCAAGAAATTCTATTCCTGTTACATACATATTTTTGGGTTATGTTGATGTTGTAGAACATGTGCGCTGGTTATGTTATCTCCAGTTAAGTTTTGGAGATCTTTCGAGCATTTGGGTAATTTTTGTTTAGGTGGTCTTGGGATAGCATTTTCCTGATGGTGAATAAGACAATTGGGCAAACTATCTTGCTGGGGACTGCAATTGCAATTTCAGCTATTTGTTTATGAATTTAAATATATTTTGGGTCCTGAACTTAAATTATTCACTCTTTCTCACTTTGCATGATTTTATGTGACCCTTCAGTAATCTTTTCTGTTTTATCTTTTATGATCACCATGATATATTTGCACTGGAATTATGGGGAAGCGAGATTTTCATTAACTGAGTTGCAAAGTAGGATTCACTTGATGATTGTACATCTTTTCCACCCGCGTTGGAGAGAGTCTTGTCCATTGGGACACCCTTTTCTGTTTGACAAGGCCTGTCCAAAGGACAAAAATGTGCAATCTATCATCTTTTAGATAACTTTGACAAGTATTAAATGAACTTCTACTGACAGCTGAACTTTGTTTTTAGGCCAAATGCAATGTTGGTTTTAGTTTCATCCTTTCACATCAGAATATTTGTCTTGCTAACGTATTGCACTTGACATGGATTTTCTGTAACTCGTTGAGTTTGAACTAATTGAGACAAATATTGTGTTCAAGTAATTCATATTAGAACATTTGGCGCATTGAAACTTCAGCTGAAGGTTTATGAATCTCGTTTTTTTTTCTTCGTTCAACTAGGTTTTACTTAAAGGTGCTAGTGTTGATGAACTGAAGAAAGTGAAACCTGTAGTCCAGTATGGAGTTTTTGCAGCCTACCATTTGGCTCTCGAAACATCTTTTCTAGCAGATGAAGGCGCTTTTCTACCTGAACTTCCTTTAAAGACTCCAATAACTGTTGCATTGCCAGATAAAACTTCTAGCATCGACGGATCCATCTCCTTGGTTCCTGGGTTCCCTACTGCTGGTGAGCCACATGGTAGTGTCAGTGTTCAAAGACCCAACACAACATATCCTGTCACAACATCCATAGAGTCCAGAAAGATGGTATTGGAAGCATCACCATGTTCCTTTAAAGGCCACAACTCCAGAGTTGAAGATTTTGCCTCCATGTTAAGTCCTATCTCTGCTGATCATCTTTTAGAAGCATCAAGTGGGGCCTCTTTACCTTATTTCTCGACTTTGGGTAATGTCTCAAATTATTCACCTCAATCTCGTACCACAAAGGACAAAAGTATAGTGTTCTTTGGAGATTGTCATGAGGCAATATCATACATAATTGATGATCAGGCAGTTCGACATGGTTCTCCTCTTCCTGATCAAGCAGAAAATTGTGCTGCTATACCTAAGGATGCCCAAACTGAGAGCAGTTGTATGTTAGAAAAGCAGATTACCTCCTCTAATCCAGAAACTTCACAACAATTTGCTGATGAATTGCATGACTACACGCTACTGAAGGAAGAATTTGCACTTTCTCCTTCTGATCATCTGAGCATTTTGGTTTCGCTTTCAACCCGCTGTGTGTGGAAAGGGACTGTTTGTGAGCGTTCCCAACTCTTTCGCATAAAGTATTATGGTAATTTTGACAAACCTTTGGGAAGATTTCTACGAGATCATCTATTTGATGAGGTGTTTTTTTGTCTCTCATTTCATTATGGGTTTCTTTAACCACATTTTGCCCTTCTATGGTTGACAGTATTTTCTCTCCTTGTCAGAATTATAGGTGTCGTTCATGTGATATGCCATCAGAAGCTCATGTTCATTGTTACACTCATCGATATGGCAGTCTGACAATATCTGTTAGAAAGTTTCCAGAGATTCTCCTGCCAGGAGAAAGGGATGGAAAAATCTGGATGTGGCATAGGTGCTTAATGTGTCGTCGTAATAATGGCTTCCCTCCAGCAACTCGTAGAGTTGTGATGTCTGATGCTGCATGGGGTTTATCTTTTGGAAAATTTCTGGAGCTTAGCTTTTCAAACCATGCTGCTGCAAGTAGAGTTGCTAGCTGCGGGCACTCACTTCATAGAGACTGCCTTCGCTTTTATGGGTTCCTCTTTCTTGATCCCTTGTGTCTGTCTATTGGATTAAAACTTTAGTGTCTCCTTGTTTTCTGATTTTACTGTGTGCATAAACAGGTTTGGTAGAATGGTTGCTTGCTTCCGGTATGCATCAATCAATGTGCACTCTGTTTACCTGCCACCTCCAAAAGTTGATTTTAATTATCAGCACCAGGAATGGATATCTAAAGAAGCAAATGAGGTTTGTAGCAATAGAAAAACACCGAGTTCTTTTCGCTTAGTTTGTTGATGAAGATTTTGGGATGAAGATTATATATGTAGTTACAAAACTTCATCCATGTCTAGGTGGCTGAGAGGGCTGAAAATTTATTTAGGGAAATACATAGTGATTTATGCCAATTTAAAGAAACAATGATTCAAAATGGTAGCATGGAAGTCCCAGAATTCAGACATCACATCGTTGAACTTCAAGATTTTCTGCAAACTGAGAAAGCTGAGTTTGAGGTAATATAGCTTCTTTATTGTAGTTTTTTGTTTTTTCATTGGTTGAGTTGTTCAAATTTTACATTTGTTCTGGGTCATTGGCTCATTTAGGATGTTCTACATAAAGTATTAAAGAAGGAGGTGAGGAAAGGAGAACCAGTCATTGATATTCTTGAGGTTAATAAGTTAAGAAGGCAGTTAATCTTCCATTCATATTTATGGGATCAACGACTGTTATTTGCTGCAGAATTAGATAATTGTCCCAAGGGGATTTGTAACAGTTTCTTGACAAGAGAGAAAGAAAAGCACTGCACTGTCGAAAAGATCAAAGATTTGAATCTAGCATTAAAGCCACAAAAAGATTCCCAGTGTTCAAATGCTGCTCCAGTAGAATTTAAAACTGATGAGCTCTTCGAGCAAGGGACTCAAACTGCTAACAATCCAGAGGGGCTCTTTGGTCATCATGATAGTGACGAGTTAGGTCAGAAAATAAGAGATGTAGAAATGGACTCAATGCAAGAGAAACAAAACCAAACCTCTCTTTATACCAGCATAAGTGCCACTGAAAGTTCAATTCTTTTGGAATCTGGTTTAGTAGGGCGTAGAACCCTTTCAGATGGACAGTTTCCAGTTTTGACAAATTTATCTGACACGTTTGATGCAAGGTGGATCGGTGACAGTGGCACTGCCCTGGCTGATGTAATGATTCAAGATCTGATAGTTCCAATGGAAAACTCAGTTGCAATGCCAATTTCTGAGGGTTCAGAAGAATGTGCTGGAGCTGACATAACACAATCATTTACTTCCATACTACTAAGTAAGTTAGGAGACAGTGCAGAGGACTTCTCAGCCCGGATTGGAATTCCTTTTGTAAATATTTATCGTACTATTAACAAAAACTGGGTAAACAGTCCAAGATTTAGTGATCTCAATGAGTACAGTTCTGTCTTCCGTATCTTTTTAAGGGAGTTGGAGCGTCAGGGTGGGGCAAGGTTTCTTCTTCCTGTTGGCTTAAATGATACTGTCATTCCAATTTACGATGATGAACCAACCAGTATCATTTCCTTTGCACTTGTCTCTCCTGAATATCATGTTCAATTATCAGACGAGCGGGACAGAATTAGAGATGGTACGGACTCTTCACCTTCATTACCACTCTATGATGCAGGGAATTTCTTATCTCAGTCCTTTGATGAAACCTTTTCTGATCCTTTTAAAAGTTTTGGGTCAACTGAGGATAATATTTTATCATTGTCTGGTAGCAGGGGTTCCCTGGTTTTAGATAAAACAATGCATGTCAGAGTTTCTTTTACGGATGAAGGTCCATTTGGGAAAGTAAAATACACTGTTACTTGTTATTATGCAAAATGCTTTGATGCTCTAAGAAGAGCTTGCTGCCCTTCTGAGCTTGATTTCATAAGGTCTCTCAGTCGTTGTAAGAAATGGGGAGCACAGGGTGGCAAAAGTAATGTATTTTTTGCAAAATCATTGGATGACAGGTTCATAGTAAAACAGGTTACGAAAACAGAATTAGAATCATTTATCAAGTTTGCCCCAGAGTATTTTAAGTATTATTCAGAGTCCATAGCCACAGGTAGCCCAACATCCTTGGCAAAGATCCTTGGTATTTATCAGGTATCGATCTTCTCTGACATATCTAATTTTGATCAATATTCTCATGGTGTGTTTTCTTTATCAGGCTTTCTTTGTTTTCTACATTTCTCTATGCATACTTGATATATGCTGGCATTTTATAATGTTTCTGCCTTTATACATTTGAGATTATGCTGGGACTTGAGTCTGTAAAATGGAGAAAGAAAAATATATAAAGATGGACCATCTTAAATTTTGTTATTTGAAAATTATGGGGAATATTTTCTAGTAACATGTTGAACTTTTGAAGCCAACATTTATGCAGTTGTGACATGAATTACTACTATATGGGTGGAATTCCTTCTGTTGATTTTTTATCCATCAAGAGGTTAGGCTGACTAAAATAACCTAGGACCGGACCGTTGTACTCATCACATTTTTTTTTTCTTTTTCCCCAAGTTTTTTATTTGTTTTGTATCATATCTTTTAAGTATTTTTCATGAGAGTCTCTTATATTCACCAGTCAGTTAAATTCTTCAGCGTTTTCACCTTTTCAGAATTCCAAGTTCCCTTTGAATCCAACGAACTAAAAATTTTTGCCTTCTTTTTCCAAGTTCCCTTTGAACTCAAGATTTATACTTCACATTCTACCATAAGAATATCCTAAAAGATTCACTTTTAGGTTTTCAATACAAATTTGTGTACCTCTTTGGTTGGTTTCAAGTACTAACTTCAACACTCTGAATTAGATCTCATCAGTGTACGACAGAGGCCATAGAAAGTGTTGCAAGAATTAGACGCATGATACTATGATTGGTCAAAGGGCCAAGATGTCCAATATTTAAAAGACACAGAAACTAAAGTGCAGAAACCCAACACAAATAAGAGTAAACTTATTATAATCATATTTGAGACTCAATGTTTGTGTTGTGATCATGTTAATTGTTAAGTATTAGTTAAGTTCCTAATAGGAAGGCAAAATTGTTTTTTGCATAGACTGATGTTTTGCACGTAAATTTAGAAGGGTTTCAAAGTTGGGAGACACCCTGCAAACTGTAGTCCCTGTACCCATTGGGGTGGACCAGTGAAGGCACCTATTAATGATTTCCATTTGAAGCGAGTACCCAAGTTAATTGTTAATTTCTCTGGAAGAGATTTCTTTGACCAGGAATATTGGATTAAGAGAGAGTTGGTGAGGTTGATCAGCAGGAATTTGAAACCCACCATTTCTTCTGCCTGTTAACTGTAAAGAGAGTAACTAGCTTTCTTCTGTTGTGTCAATATAGATCCGTATTCATTTTTTCTGATTTTGTTTATCCTACAAACTGGCAGGATGACAATTTTGTGGAACTTATCGATACATTAGTGAAAAGAGTGAAGTTAAGAGGCAGACGAAAATGAAACAAGTAATGAAATTTTAGAGAGAGTCTTGTTTTTGGAGTGGAACTGACAAGACTGGTGAATCCTCTTACACAAAGGAGCATTAAGGTAAAAGCTGTTCAAAGTTGACCATAGCGATATTACATTTTGAATCTTGCATTTGTGATCCGATCTGGATGGAGCACACAGATTAAAGATACTCGTTAAAACATGAGAACTGTTTAAGAAATATACAATCCATTTTGAAACAGATAGTTATATCATGTGCACCATCTATCTAAAGTGATGCTAAGATAGATGCACTATCTTTATCATGGTAGTATCTAGAGTGGTATAGAGAAACTTATCAAGAACTTTGAAGTCACTGACACTTGAATTATTGATTTGTAAATGAAATGACCACAAGTAAGATCATCTTTTAAGAAAATATGATAATTTGTTTCCATTTTTGGGTTTGTGACACACACCAAAGTGTTAATTAATTTTTCTTGTTTCTGTTTTTCTGATTATCATACTTTGGCTGGCTTGTGAAAATACTGATGTTTTAGCTAAATCTTATATTATAGGTTACCTCTAAGAACCTTAAGGGTGGAAAAGATATAAGGATGGATGTGCTGGTTATGGAGAATCTGCTGTTTCGAAGGAACATTACAAGGCTGTATGACCTAAAAGGGTCTTCAAGATCACGTTATAATCCAGACTCAAGTGGTAACAACAAAGTTCTTCTTGACCAGAATTTGATTGAGGCAATGCCGACATCTCCAATTTTTGTGGGGAACAAGGCAAAGAGGTTGTTAGAGAGAGCTGTTTGGAATGATACATCATTTCTGGCGGTAAGCAAAAGAATTTACCTCTTTAATCGATGAGGCAATGTGCCATTGGCTAATTAGTCACTTTTTAAGTTCTTGAATGGGGGAGTTTTGGTACATATCTAATGTTTATCTGCATCTTCTTCAGTTTTGCATAAATAATATACATGTATATGAGCAGTAGCACACACTGTTTGAACACAAGTTCACCTATTAAAAAACATTGTTGTCTCTCTTAGTGAAGATGGATATTCTATGCTAATATTTCTTTTAGCTCATTTTTTATTATTTCTTTTATGGATCTGCTCTATAATGCTATAGCTTTCCACTTGTTAAGTTTCTTATCATTAGTAAATTGTTTTTTTTCTTTTTCCCCTCATACTTCGATATGGATTTGTTTCCGGTGCTATTCTTAAGATCCATACATCCCTTCCATCGACTCTCCTTCTTCCTGATATTTTTTGTAGTTGATCTTTCTGAGTCACCTAAATGAGCCAAGTTTGTTGCTTTGAAACTAATTGTGCATTTTGGTAGACTGGAGTATCTCCAATAGTGTTTTCTGTTTAAAACTACATATGTGATTCATGTCTAACACTCTATATCATCAATGCCGTTACAGTCCATTGATGTCATGGATTACTCTTTGCTGGTGGGTGTCGACGAAGAGAAGCACGAACTAGTGCTGGGCATTATCGATTTTATGAGGCAATATACATGGGACAAGCACCTGGAGACTTGGGTGAAAGCTTCAGGAATATTGGGTGGGCCAAAGAATGTCTCTCCTACTGTAATTTCTCCAAAACAATACAAAAAGCGGTTCAGAAAAGCAATGTCTGCATACTTTCTTGTTGTTCCTGAACAGTGGTCACCACCTACCGGTATCCCTAACAAGCCGGACGCTGAAATCAGCCAAGAAAACCAGCAGGGAGCCACAACAGAAGGAAATTAGGTTCATTTAAGATGTATGTAAACAACAGTTTTCCTTCTTACAGTATCATAATTCTTTTTCTGGTCCTTTATAATCATAGGTCTCACATCGCCATTCATATTCCTTTAAACATTTGTGATTTCCACAATATAGAGAGGGCTAGTCATATCATATGCCACAAATTTAGCTTAGTATTTAGCTGAATTGTGCATGCTCGGACATGTATTTGTAGAGGAGGAACCTGTTTGGCTTCAATAAAAACAGTTGATTGAGGTCATACCTTATAACAGACTGCCGGCAGATGCTAACTCTTTGCCAGTGAGTTGCATTCTTTCCAAGTGTTTGTAACTTCTGATCTTTACACTCTGTATCGCTATTCATCATCCTTGAATCATGATCACCATTCTATGCGCCAGGATTGTGAAAAATGGTGTTTTTATCTGGCATGAGGATCGGTATTCGAAAGCAGCAGGGGCATGGAAAACAATTTCTTTGGCCTTGTGTGAATGGTGTGATTTAAGAAGATGATATTTCCTGGTTTCCTTGAAATCTGATTGCTTTCATGGCATTCGATATGCTTCTCTCCTTTTTCTCCAATTCTTCTCACTTCAGCCTTGGTTGTTCAAGCTCAACAATACAGCAAACACAAAAGTGCTGATACCAAAAGTTTCCGACAACATTTGTTGGCAAGCATGCATTGCCACACAACGAATCAAACACGGAATGATCCTCTCATGATTCCAAGGTTTATAGTACGGGAGGTTTCTGTAATAGATAGGAAAGTAATAACTCAATCGCTGCTGGTGGGCTAATAACCAAGCAACATAACAAAGATAGATATTTCACTGATCCATCTTTTAATCCGCAACACCATCAGAAGAAATCTGAAATCTTGATTCAGCTTCTGCGAAACATGGAGAACTTGCAACTCTAGAAATGTTTTCTCCATTCCTTGCGAAGGGCAACAAACCTGAGATGATGAAATGCATAGCAAGAGAAAGATTGATCATCTTGAAAGAACCTTGTTGCAGAAGCATTTGCCATGATGTTTCCACCAATGAGCCTGATTCAGGGGTCAGCAAATGTTGCAGATCCATCAACTCGTGCGACAACCTGATCGGTACAGATCACTGAAACACCAAACTGTAAAAAGCAGAAAAAGAATTTTAATATCGTCGTTCTATAATTTTGCACGTAACGAGTTATTTCTTGATTTCGTCCGATCATTAATAACTTGATTATTTTTAGATAATAATACGTAGACCAAATAATATAATATAAATAAAACTTTATAGATTCACACAAAAAAAATAAATAAATTACATTATCAAAATAAAGCAAAGTTATTAACCAATAACTTATTTCTTCAATTTTTTTCTTTTAAAAATTAGCATAAGCATTATAATTTTAAATATATAGTATTTTTATAAATATTAAATTTCTTGAATTTTCTTATAAATAATCTTCCTTAATTACTTAAATGTGATTTATTCAATATATGAGAATTTAAAATGGTAGAAGCTTTTTAATTTGAGATGAAAGGATAACTCATTTATCTAAATAAAAGAAAATTAAATTTCATGCCTTTTTCCAAAAAAAAAAAAGGGATAACTTCACTTCCAATACGCACGTGCATATCACGTGCGACGATGTGCTTGCTTGAGAAATGTGTTCTGCTTGCTTGCTCGCGGGGAAGCCATGTTAGAGGAGCACATCGAGAGCTTTGTAGCCCCGCCGCGGCGGATCCGAAGAGTACACTGAAGATGTTCCTCACTAGGTGAGCTCCCTCTGCCTCCCTCATTTTTCGGGCGATTTCTTTCGCTCACCACTGATGAGTCGGATGGGTCGTTCATTGCTTCACTCGTTGGGTTCTTGATCGAAGGACCGAGTACGATCGAGGCGTCAATACCTTCTCCCCCGAGGGGAGGCTGTTCCAGGTGGAGTACGCCATCGAGGCCATCAAGGTCGGATTTCGCTTCTCTCCCTGTCCCTCTTTTTTTTCCTTCCTTTTTTGTTCTCTTTGGGATCTCGAAACCGGATGGTTGTTGAATCTTTGTTCTGGTGATGAATGGGTTTGGCTTCTGGTGGCAGCTGGGTTCGACTGCCATTGGGCTGAGGACGAACGAAGGCGTCGTGCTCGCCGTTGAGAAGCGCGTGACCTCGCCCTTGCTGGTTTGCTCGTTGAACCTTCCCTTTTCTTTCGAGGGTTCCATTATGGAGTCCAAAAATTTATCTTTGCTAATGGTTGTTTGTGTGATTAGGGTTTGGATTCTTCTTGGTTTTTCGGCATTCTTTAACTTTCTTTCTTGAAAAAGATTTGAATTGCATTCCCTTTTTTTACATGTTCCTCGATAGAGTTATCTTAGTGTGGCTTCTCAATATGCACAAGTTTTGTTATTCTTGATTACCGAAATATTGTCTTTTTGTATGAGCTGTACATTCTTGCCAAATCACAGATGCTTTTAGACTAATTTCAGTAACACTGTTTGTATCATTTTAGCTGCTACCTCATCTCTCAACGCTGACTCTGTTTTGGTTTTGAAGGAACCAAGCAGTGTGGAGAAGATTATGGAGATTGATGAACACATAGGTTGTGCAATGAGTGGCCTGATAGCTGATGCACGAACACTTGTAGAACATGCTCGTGTTGAAACTTAGGTCTCTTCTATTTTTGTTTGATGACATTTAGGTTGATGCAGCTGATACTTATTGAATTAGTTATTCATCAGAATCACAGGTTTTCCTATGGGGAGCCAATGACTGTTGAATCCACCACCCAAGCGCTATGTGGCCTTGCTCTTCGATTTGGTGAAGGATATGAAGAGTCCATGGTTGGCATCATTAACCCTTCCTACCAATTAATTTCTGGCAGTATTGATGTGGATTGTGGAGTGCAAATTATGTCCTTTTTATTGTGGTTTTTGTTTATGAACATGAAGAAATTTTGGTTGGCATATATCCGTGAAGGATTGCCTTTGACTTAAGAATGCCTGTTAAGAAATCTCCGTAGTGGAGACTCTTTAGAAACTCCATCAAAGTAATCTGTGCTAATCTAATATAAATCTTATTATCAATGTCAAGAGCTGCTTCTTCTGTGGTTAATCAAGGTAGCATATAGCTTTCATGAACTATGTGCTTATTTATGCATCATATAACTTTTGTGTATCATGTGACTTCTTAATTAGCTTTTGTGTATGTGTGGTTTGTATTAAAATATTGGAAGTCGAATGCAATCGAGTAGGAAAAAAGGATGCATTATCGAGTATAAATAATCAATAGCTGAGCATTTGTTAAGATCAGATGAAGAATATTAAACTCATTTAAGAAGCATGTGAATGCAATTGATGGTATATTATCATGGATCATGTATTATTGGAGGAGTATCAATGAGCAAGCATAAACAAAACATATGCAATCTTATATATCTTGTGGGTCCATATGGGAGCCCATATTAAGCATATGAAAATACCACCCGCTGAAGCTACATAGCCTCACACAAGGTGGTTGATGACCGTATCTGCATGTTCAATAGATTATTTCCTGGAACAATGATGGTTACTGTGATAGTATTATTTTTTTGTTCAGTCTTGTGTAACTTTAATTTTGGGATGCTGATTAGAGCTGCATAAATTAGCAAAAAAGCAATGAGAAGATCAAAAGCGTTTTTTGTGATTAACTGGTCTTTAGGTTTGTATTTGGTTTAATTTTGCTCACCAAACCAAAGCTACAGTTTGTGTTATCGGGTGCTTTTTTTTCCTTGAACAGGCTCAGAGATGAAATATATAGAGATGGAGAGAGACTTTAGTGGCTTTACAAGCTGTCTCATCTCAGACAATTAATAGTCCTTGTACACATAAAGGATCCCTTCAAAAACTTTCTGATGCATCCATTATGCTGTCATCACCATGCCAAATCTTTTGAGAACCATGCAAATGAAAACATACAAGGGCAGATATGATTCTGTTGACTTCAGTCTATATGGTACTTTGGCCCGCAATACTGAAACCGAACTGGTTGTATTTTTTTAAAATAGTCAGAATTGAAACTGAACCTATTTATGCAATAACTGGACCGGACATAACCAAACTTAGGACTCCAGTTTGGTTCACATTTGCTGGTTTTCTCAGTTCACGTGCAGTCTCTATTGGGATTCTAGGTATCATCACGAAAAGTTAATTGTCTGTAGTGGTCTGTGTAGGATTGTTGAACATAGGAAGTATTGACAGACGTTTAGAGAGCAGACTGTGTACTTGCAAACTTGTTTCTGCAGCATATTCAGTCTTGCAGATTAGTAGATACTTGATTGTAATGTTAAACATCAAACTTTTGATTGATAATATGAGAGTTTCTAAATAGTCAACTTTGGTGCAGTCACAACCTTTTGGGGTATCTCTTCTGATTGCTGGTCATGATGAGAATGGACCCAGCTTGTAAGTATACCCACTATTTGCTGAGGATTTATTACCTAAATTTTTCATGAGTACGATCAAAATGAAACTGTCCTGTGTGATATATCTTTTAAAGTCTTAACAGTTTGCTTCTGTATGCTATCTAATAATAGACTTATTTTAGTAAGTGTTGCAGTTTACTTACATTTTAACTTTTCAGTATGTCTATCAATCATTTAAGAGTTATTTGTGTTTGAAAATTTGTGATTCTTTTTTGTTTATCGTGTATCATACTTTGCCTATGTAGTTTTTCTTATGCAGGTGCCAAAGCAACTGAATGATGATCAATGCCTATCTTGCTTCTTCCCTTATTATGGACTTTGAGTAACCTACAATGGAACCTGTTCTGAAAGCAAGTTCTCTATTTCTATCTATAGTCGCTATTTGCTACTATAGCTTTTCCTTGGCCCTTGCAATTTAGTATACTAATTACAATTGTATCCTGCCTTGCTTCTCTTGAAGCTAATGAGTCAATCATCTCTCATTGGATCGAGTCGTGACACAGTATGATATAAACACAGGAGTATTTCAAATATAAGATACTATATTTGACAAAGTGTAATATAATTTTATTAATAGTTTTTAGAACATATCATGATGATTATAAGTAATTAGTTAGCATCAGGAGCTGATTTATTCTAAAATGAAATTCATATGATTACACTTGAGTATCTGGTGAAGACAATTATGACTTATGATAATGAACTAGGACTATTATTATTTATTTCTCTAATCATAACTTGATGCTTAACACAGACAATCTTTCAGATCTTGCATCTGATATGGATCAACCATGATTTCATCCCTGTTCAAATCTTTTGCAACCCGACTAGATAGCATCGAATCGATGTGTTAGTTTTCCTGGAGGCATCATGGATTTCAGTCTCTAATGAAATAGGAAACCTTTCAAATGGACATAGGATTATTTGATTCCTTCTAATAAAGTTGACTTGAACCTAAACCTGAGATAACTTTGAGAGACTTTATTTTGGAAATAAAATGAGAGACTAAGTTCTTCGTGAAATAATAACATTTTCATACCAACTATGGTTATGCATGTGACATACGACTTATCGAGGGGCACGAGTGATGGTATTACTTGCCTTGGTTCGGTGCTGTTCCTTCCCAAATAGGAAGATTCTGCCTTCTACAGGTAATTGCACTTCCACGGCTATTGTACCCAGGGTTCCTTGTTGGCTATACACGTATTGTGAGACTTGCATGCAATAAATTGCAGGTATTATACAGATCCATCAGGCACATTCTGGCAATGCAGTGCAAAAGCAATAGGCTCAGGATCTGAAGGAGCGGATAGCTCTCTTCAAGAGCAATACAACAAGGTTTCAGTAAGCATATCCTTCTAAATTTTTGTCTTCGTTTTGGTTTCATTAGTTCTGGTTAAGTATCTCATGCAATTTTTTGTGCACCGTTGGGTTCTAAAATGTACTTAATGATGGAAGATAGTTGCTGATATCACTATTTGTGGAAGACTTAACCCTTCAAGAAGCTGAAACCATAGCCCTTTCCATCTTGAAGCAAGTCATGGAGGAAAAGGTTTACTAGCTATCTTCTTCATACTTGTTATGCATGTGACATACGACTTATCGAGGGGCACGAGTGATGGTATTACTTGCCTTGGTTCGGTGCTGTTCCTTCCCAAATAGGAAGATTCTGCCTTCTACAGGTAATTGCACTTCCACGGCTATTGTACCCAGGGTTCCTTGTTGGCTATACACGTATTGTGAGACTTGCATGCAATAAATTGCAGGTATTATACAGATCCATCAGGCACATTCTGGCAATGCAGTGCAAAAGCAATAGGCTCAGGATCTGAAGGAGCGGATAGCTCTCTTCAAGAGCAATACAACAAGGTATCAGTAAGCATATCCTTCTAAATTTTTGTCTTCGTTTTGGTTTCATTAGTTCTGGTTAAGTATCTCATGCAATTTTTTGTGCACCGTTGGGTTCTAAAATGTACTTAATGATGGAAGATAGTTGCTGATATCACTATTTGTGGAGGACTTAACCCTTCAAGAAGCTGAAACCATAGCCCTTTCCATCTTGAAGCAAGTCATGGAGGAAAAGGTTTACTAGCTATCTTCTTCATACTTGTTATGCATCGAAACCTTACTGATCAAGATAATTTGCTTGTGCAGATGACTCCAAATAACCTTGAAATCGCAAGGGTTGCCCCAACTTATCACCTTTACACACCTACTGAGGTCGAAGCTGTCATTGCCCGCCTATAATGCTTGTACTTGTACTCTTCCTCATTCATTTTCCTCTCCATTTCGCAAGATTTTCTATAGCACTTTGATGTGTAGTTTTCTTGAAATTAATCGTGCTGAGAGTCACAGGATTCAAACATTTGCACCTAACTCCAATTGAAATCAATGTGATTTCATTAGATTTAAATCAGCTCTATGTCATTTGATATTTGTTATAAGATTTAAAACCATCCAACCTCAAACAATTTGACGCTCTTTTTTTAGCTTTTTGCCTTTATCAAAATTACACCATCTCAGAATGCCATGCGCAGCCTGCAGCGTCTCAAGTGAAGCTTCTTGCGTCGGCGACGATTGAGAGCTCAGGAGCGCAGGCCCAGGCGAACCAGCGACCCCGTCGCCGGAATCCAGCTCGAGCCTTGTATGAAGTTCTCGACGGTGTACCTCTCGGCTTCCTCCTTCTTGATCACATGGACGCCAGGCCACGTCACACGGCCGCTGGCGTTGGCGCCGGGGCCGTCGTTGTTGTACTCGCCGTAGTAGAGTGTGCTGAGGGCGAAGTCGCCTTCCCACGGCATGTAGCCCTCGGCGTGGATGAACCCGTCGATCTGCGACTCCATGATGATGGTCCTGGAGAACTCCTTCCACGGCCGGGCCAGGTAGCTCCGGATGGGAGGGAGGGAGGCGTCATTGAGACGGTTGTCGGCCTTGATGCGGCACTGGTGGAGGACGAACCCGGTGGTCTCGCGGCGGTTGAGCCGGCCCTGGGCGGTGATGATGTTCTGCTGGTTGGGGAGGGGGCGGCGGACGACGAGGAGGCAGTTCTGGAAGACGGCGGAGGCGTCCCCGAAGATGAAATCGACGGTGCCGGCGATGACGCAGCCACGGTAGAATTGCCGGTTGGTGTGGGCGTAGAGGGTGTCCTGGTACGCCTCCATCCGGCAGTTGACGAACACGGATCGGTCCGACACCACCCGCAGCGCCACCGCCTGGTGCTTCGCTGCGCCGGCCGTGTTGCGGAACCCCATCGCCATGGCCACGAACCTGTCGCCCATCGCCACTGCACCAAGAAGGCGAGCGAGTCAGAGCAGCAATATTGCATGCTGCATCGAAGCATCAGGAGCACGAAACGTCTTCTTCTTGCTTACCAAATGTTGCGGTCTGAAAAGTCCTCGTCCCATCAATATAATTCCTGCTTCCCGTGACGATCGTCCTGGTGGAGCCATCGCCATACATCGTCACGTTGGCCATCTTCTTCGTCACATTCACTGTTTCCTCGTAGACCCCTGCTTTGATGTAGATCACGTACCTGTTCGACCAAACAACAATCGATGATGGATCGCCCAATGTCTGTGGCATCGGCATTATAAGCACATACTAGTTAGTCAGTAGACTTGCCTGCCTTTGTGTTTTTTGGGCATTGCAGCGAGGGCCTCGGAAATGGTCTTGTACTTCCCACTCCCATCCTTGGCCACCGTCACGTTCGGCGTGAGCTTGACCCTTAAGTGTTCCTTGAGCATCCGCCGGTCGTCTTCCCCGACCCACGAGGGGTAGCCGTTCTTCTTCAGGCCCGACGTCACCGCCTCATGCTCCTCCGATGCCGACAGGAGGCGGCGGTTCGACCCGGGGAGGTTGATCAGCGACAGGAAACTGGACGCGTGACCGATCATGGCGAGCGCGTTGCTCGTCAGCTCCTTGCTGCTCTTCATCGCCTCGTGCATCTTCGTCTTCACCTCCCCCTCGGGAAAGCCGTCGATGCACGTCTGCTGGTACGTCATCACCGCGCTGAGCCATGTGCGCATGTCGTGCGACCGGCTCGGCAGGTGGTCGATGCCGCTGGCCACGATGCTCTGCAGCGTGGCGTTGATCTCCGCCTTGGAGTTTTCATACAGCTGCTGGCAGTCCTCCACCGCCCCGCGCACCCGGCTGTCGTTGCTCTTGAGCAGCTTGGAGTGCGCGAAGGCCTTGCTTACCTCGTCGAGCACCACGGTGACAGCCGCCTTTAGCAGCACCTTGGGGTCGGAGGTGTCGGAGGTGACGACCTTCGACATGCTTGACTCGCATGCCCGCTGGTAGTCGGTGGAGGAGCAGATCATCTTCACCGACTTGGACGATGAGTGCATCGCCCGGGTGTTGAGGTTGGAGTTGCCGCTGTCTTCGTAGTTGCTGGTGGCGACGGCGCCCACCACGAGAAGAAGCAGCAGGGAGGCGGAGGCACCGGCGAGCACGAGCTTCATCCGACGCTCCTTGCGGTCATGGTTCCGGCTTTCCGAGTGCTGGGCGTCGTACAAGTTCGACATGGTTGAGGAGGCTCCTCCTCCTCCTTCCCTCTGCCTGGAGAGAGAAAGGGATCGAGATAAGAACTCTTGGGTTTCTTCTTCTCCTTCTGAGGAAGGAGGCCCGTGAAAGGCTTCGAGGCTTCGAATTCTTCGACAGCTTCCTCTCGCCATGTTATAGCCATCGAGACCTGTCTAAAAATGGAGGGAGGAACGTGTGGTGGGCGTTATTACCGTTGCATTGACCGCCAATACCTTCCGGTGCTGTTGACTTTGCAAGCGATCACAAAAACACCCTTTCTCTTCTCAAAATGACATTTATGTCCTTCCCCATTGTAACCTTATCATATCACTTAAATTTATCATTGAGGTACTATTTAGTAATTTGGAAGACCAAGAGAAAGATAGCCATCCGCTCATTCATCCAAGCCTGATGGTGGTGGCCTCTTTATGGCCATCGAGTTGAACTAATCCGGATCTAAATAAGGTAATAGATGTTGTAAATCAATTGCACAGAGGGGAATTTTGATTTGCGATTGAGAGTGAGATAAGAGCGAGTCGACTTCTTGGATTTGGTGCGATGCGAGTACATGATCAAGAAGAAGATAACAGATACATGTTATTCCCATAACGTGTAATGTACATACATATATCATTAGAAACTGATGCATATTTTATCCTTTACGTGTTGGGTTTGGGTCTGGGTCTGGATCGGATCAAATCCGGATTTGGGCAATCCGGTAAGTACAGTGCGGCGCGATTCGATGGGGTTGTCTCGAACCGGAGTCGCGACAGACCGGCGAGAGCAAGCCGATTGATCCCTCTGCTTTAAGATTCGAAAACAACACGTATCAACAGATAAAGGAGCTTAATGTAAGGGGTAACCTTGCTCGTATTATTACTTTTTCTTGTCGTTCCATCGGCCGAGAGATAGGCGTACGGGTTTTAGGGTTCGACTTCGCCTCCGAAAGGGAGTGGAATCGGCTAGAAATCTTCCCCCTCCGGCATATTCCCAGGTCGGAAGCTTTCGTCAGACATCCCTCTCGAAACCTGTTCTCGTGCTCTACGCTCTGGTATCTTCGGTGGCGGAAGTTTCTTTCGTTTTCGAATAAGGATTAAGGTTTGTGCTCAAGCAGTTCAAAGTGCTTAAAAAGCTGTTTTTTACCTCAATGTCCAGAACCTTATCAACGACGCTGTTTATACAACTGTAATCTCTTGCAAATAATTTCCATGAGAGTGAAGAAACTTAGATGTAGGTTGATGTCTTTGTCTTGCCAAGCTAGCTTTTAGTGCTAATGTGCTGATTCATATGAATGTCGCTGCAGAAATTTAGGTTGAGGCTTATATGTGTACGTATGTGTATTGCCAAGGTAGCCGGCTTTTTTTTGTTTGTATGATTGTTGCTACTCTTTCTGAATGTATTGAACCATTAAGTCATGAAAAAAATGAAAACATGTTGTCAATGGTACCAGAATGGATCCAACACATTTTAGACCTAGTGATTAGGCTTATTTCTAGTATAGTTCTGCTGAGATATTGGACGTTGTGGCAATGGAAATGCTTCTGCAAATTTATGGTGGCGGTTTTTGACAACTTAGATTTCTCTTATAGGATTTGTCAACCACTTGCATCCTTTTGACTTGTACTAAACGAAACTTCAATGCACTTTGTCATCATAGCACATCATCATTTAAAGAAGTTTCCATTCAGTTTGTTCATATAGTGTCTTTGGGTTTGGTGATTTTACATGATCTAATATCCTTTGTTTTTTCTTTCTCATTTGCAATGAAGATTTCGAGTTGAATAGCTTGTTCATCATGGGTGAAGAAGACAACTTATCCGAACGAAGAAAAAAGAAAGCGCTTAAAAACAAAAACCATAGAAAAGCTCATCTCAACCTTTCCCAGAAGAGTTCAGCAAGCCAAAGCCCTCTGAAAAGGAAAAAGGATAAAAAACAGAGAAGAGGTCATGGCGCAGCATCTAAAGATGGCACAGCTCAAGGTTCATCAAATATTCTTAAGAAAAATGTTAAAGCTGGTGAGTCTTCGAATCATCGTCAAACATCAAGACAGCAAACATCCTCTCTCAGGTTTGGGCCAGCATCTTTTTCATTCTTTCTTCGTGAAATCAGATGTAACAATCTGGGTTTACTTGGTCAGTTTGGTATGCTCATGAAAGATGAGTATCAAATTCATTTGCATGGTTACTTGATTTATCATGAATAAGCTCTCTTCGTCTTTTTACTTTTTGCAGGAAAATGGTTGATCCAGAAACCATAAAGTACTTTGCAGAAGTTGCAAATTTATTTCAAAAAAATGAGATCGACCTAGAGGAGCTGCCTACAATTTGTAGTAATGCTTTGGAAGAAACTAGAGGAAAAGAAGTTGAGCTCGCAACAGACATGACTATAAGTCACACTTTACAGAATCTTTTAGAAGGCTGTGATTTGGACAGACTATGTGGGTTTCTTCGAAACAGCGCAAAAGGATTTCCTTTGATTGCGACAGATAGATTTGGATCCCATGTGGCTGAGACAGCACTCAGGTCTCTCACGAAGCATCTAGATGAAGAAGGTTCTTATTCTTATATTACTGAGACACTCTCTAAGCTGTGTCAGGTAAGTCTTTTATATAATTACTGGTTAGTGCTTGATGTCCTCCATTATTCAGTAAATCTGTCTTCTCCCAGGTGGTGATTACTGATGCCGTGAGTGTGATGTGCAGTCGTTATGGCTCTCATGTCTTTCGAAGTCTTCTCTGTCTTTGCAAAGGAGTTCCATTAGACTCCTTGGAAGAGTTTCATGTTAGCAAGCCACAAGCCATTCTTGCTGAGCGGTTGAATAGTAGACCTGCTCAGTCAGGTGGAAGCAATTCTAAGAACTTTCAATATGGTTTTCCAGATATATTCAAGTTTCTTGTTAGCGAAATGTTAAACCATGCAAAGGATGATATTAGATCTGTGAGAGTCAACAAGTACAGCAGTTTTGTTTTGCAGGCATGTCCAGTTTATACCATACAAGATTACTATGAGCTAATAGCAGTTTGCTGACCTTTATACTTGTTTGACACTTTCATGTTCAGGCTGCATTGAAATTGTCAGTCGGGGATGATCAAGCTTTGTCAAATGCAATCTCAATCCTTCTTGGTAGTGACACAAAGATTAGTGAAGAAGGAAAATTTTTTAGCACTTCAGTTAAGCAAGAAATTATGGAGCTACTTGAAGATACTGCATCCAGCCATCTCTTGGAGGTAACTACTTCATTTTCTTTTTGGTAATCTGTTAAGTTTGTTTAAAATTCATGTGTAAACTCATCTAAATGTCTTGCTATGAATTCATTTCTCACTTATGAACCTTATTATACTCGGGGAACATAAAGTTTTCATAGTCAATTTTTGGTATGCTTTTTATCTTGTGGAGAATTGTCTGAACTTTAGTCTTAATTGGCCGCCAAGATAATTTTGAAATCGTAAAGTTCATATTAGCTGGCTATATCCTTAAAACTGCAATTTTTTTTTCTTGGTTATAGTTAGTGCAATCGGTTTTAGTAGCCTATTAAAGCTAAATGCAGTTTTTGTTCTTCTAAGTTAACTGTCTCAGAAATTGGTCTTTTTTGCCCCCTGAACTGCAAAATTACTCTTGCATTTAGTTTTCTGCCCAATTTCCTGCTGATTTCTGTTGATTAATGTGGACTGAATAATATTAATGTTATCTGCTGCTTTAGAGTCCAACTCCACTAGGTAGGCAATTCTATTATGATTTTTTTGCCATGTATTTTTAATCACTTGATTCCTTGTGCAGTGTGCTGTATTCTTGCACAACATAGACATGTTAAGGCTTTATGATATGCAGGTCATTGTTGAAGTTGCACCAGACACTCTGTACAATGAGTTACTTACTGAAGTGTTCAAAGATTCGCTATTTGACATCTCATCCCATCACTGTGGAAACTTTGTTGTGCAAGCACTAGTATCTTCAGCAAAAACTAAGGATCAGGTAGGAACAAATTTTAAGTGATTGTGTTTTTTTTTTGCTAGTATTATTGGTTTATACACCATGATGTTAAGCCAAGCTTAGAGGCTATAATGCACTTGTCAATTGTAATTCACATACGCCAACTTCTCTAATCTTTGTTTGTAAACAAAATATTTTGGGCCATACACTTACCTGAGACTCTGTTCAAGATGCCTTACTTGAGAATTAGGTCTATTTTGCTATATGCAGATGGACTTGATTTGGAAGGAGCTTGGTGCAAAATCTAAGGAGTTACTCGAACATGGGAAGCCAGGAGTAGTGGCTTCAATCTTAGCTGCAAGTGATCGACTTCAGACCCATCAGCATGAGGTTTCTCTTCTTTTGTAATTTTTGATTTGCAGATATACATTCTAAAGTAATGCCTTTTTTTATTTTTTCTGCAGTTTAATTTTTTATATTTTTTATTTATTTTCTGCAGTTTAAATTTTTTATATTTGTGATGCAGTGTTGTCAAGCCCTTTGTGCTGCAGTAACTTCAGATTTAGAGTATCCAAGCTGCACTGTTCCACATATACTATATCTTGAGAGCTACTTCAGGGATAGGGCCAGTTGGAAATGGCCTCTTGATGTTAAGATGCATGTATTGGGTTGCTTGATGTTACAAATCATTTTTAGATATCCTAAAGTATGTTGAAGCCTCTATTTGATATTCTCTTTTCTAATATTGAGGTCTATTCACCTAATGTGTTTTATTTTTTAAACATTATTTTATTTTTATTCTGAGGTTTTTTGGGATGACTAGCTTCTATGATTTGCATGTCACAAGTTTCATGGACATTACTTTTTATAATATGGTACGTTTGAGAACCAGTATATGTTTTAGTTTGTTGTATCTCCTATATTCCATGCCGCCTTTTGATTTTTCATTTTGGTCCATTGCTTTCACCAACGTCAGAAGAAGACCATATTGTGGCACTGTATTCTTCAATTGAGGATAGGTGTTTGAGCATGATTTTGTTGATATACAAATTTCTATGGACATACATACCTGCAGAGATACTAGGGCCCTCTTTTTTTCTATTTTTAATTTAGAAAGAAAAATATATTCTTGCTAACTACCAGTTTACATGCTCCTTGATATGTGAAACAACTTCCCGTTCTTCTAGTGTGGCTGTTGGTATCTATTTTAAGCCATTTTTTTAATCTTCACGAGTAACATCCACTTGTCTCATAAACTAGTAAAAAGTACGTCATCAGTGCACAATACAGAAAACACTTCTTTTGGCAGTAACAGATTTTTCTGTTTTGACATTAGGTCGTGTTTTTGAACATTGTACTGCAGAGATTAGGCTAACTGCTGGTTTGTTCGTAGATGATTGTTTGTTTGTTATGTGTTAGTAGATGGAGAAGAGCTTTCTCTGCTTGTTGTACTTTCATTTCCTTAAGTGTTGCAACTTTCTCTATCACATTTGAAAAAAATATAAATGACATTTGAAATTTGTGGTATCAACAGCAATTGATTCAGCCTTATGTCACAAGTCTTACATTGATGGATGCTGCTCAGATTTTTCAAACTGCCAAAGATGCAGGAGGAAGTCGTGTTCTTGAGGCTTTTCTCTGTTCGGATGTTTCTGCAAAAGTGAAGCTTAAAGTTATCACCAAGTAAGTCATGGAGCTGAAGTAGAATCCAATATGTTAAAAGAAAAACTTTCATTTGTTCCGTTGGTGCCTGCTTTTGGCTGTATGAGTTTATAGACTTGCACCTGGAGGTGTTTTATATTTAATACACAGTTCATCAAACTGTATTTTAATCCTTGGAGCTAGAAATGTTTTATTAACTAATTCACACAGGTGGAATTGCAATATACTTGAGGGAGTATATAAATGTTTTATATACTAGAAATGTTTTATAGATGTTTAAGGGAGTATCCTCATCATCAGATGGGCTGTGTTCCAAGAACACCATTAACAAAGCCCAAGAATTCAATGTGCCTGATGTCAGGTCTAAGAATGGAGAAACCTGATTCTGGACCATGCCTACATCAGTAATTAATTGATAGCTTACACATTACTGCATTTTCTGAATTTTTATTGTAGCTATGTCCAACTACTATGTAGCCTGCTTTTGTCAACTTCTATGGTGAATTGCTGTGATGTCTATAGACTTGGAACAAAATTGCAGCAATATTTGTAGATTAAAGGGAAATTCTTTCTGTGAAAGTTCAGTATATGTTTTTGCCCAAATTTCTATTTAATTCTACAATTTTGTTTTCAGCTTTAGAAACCCAGAATGAAAGACCTTTAGACACATATTTATGGTTTCCCTTTTCCCAAAAAAATTATACTGATGACTTGTTTTTTTTCCCTTTTTTGTTGGCTACTTTTGAAGACTGCAAGATCATTATGGGGAACTTGCATTGAGGACTTCCAGCTCGTTCACCGTTGAGAAGTGCTTTACTTCTGGTAACACATCCTTAAAAGAGACTATAGCAGCAGAGTTGCTGGCAGTGCATGATGAACTCTCGAAGACAAAGCATGGTCCATATTTGCTGACGAAGCTAGATATTGATGGGTGAGCTCCTTAGTCTTCTTGGTCTGTTGACTTAATCTCTATATGCCTACCAAAGCCTAGTATGGTAATCTTTTCTGTTTGAGCTAACTGACTCCTACAAATGTGCAACAAGGTTATAAACACTTTAAAACAAAATTAGTGTTTTAATGGAAAAAGCAAACGACAGGCAACAGATAATAAATGGCTGCCTTGTTCTTCTCCTGGACCTTTTTTTTAAAAGGGAAGTGAAGAGTTCCTGAAAGTATAGTTTTCTGAAAATGAATGCAAAGTTGTTTATGGAAATGAGCCTTAACAGCGAACAAATTGCTTCCCATAATTTTTCCCCATTTCTGCAAACCAAACAAACAGATCCTCTTTGGCAAGCTTTCCCTTTGAACCAAATGGCTGGTACAATCATAGCTGATTTTGAAAGCCATATGGTTCAGTGTATATCAAACTGCTGTTGATGAGAGAAGTACATGCACCACCTCCCTGGCCTTTTGACATGAGTATTGATATATAAGCTGCCGCATATAACATTAAAGGTGTTAGAACTGAAATAAACTAATTCTTCTCACTCTTCATGAACTGGTTCCCCATTATCTTGTGTTCCTGAAACCAGAATTCAACCGGAAATTATATGTTGTTTCTTAATTCTTCTCCTGGTGTTTCTTCTTAGACAAGAAGGTTAGAGAATTCCATCTGAATTGATGTTCATACCTTAAAGTGTATATAGTACCTCAATTGACCTGAAGAAATTGTTTGTTTCATATTCACTGATCTGCATTCCAAGGCCGATTTAGAACAAATGTGTCTGCTGCTAACTTATATGATTCATACATATTCTATCTATTTTTACATCCATCCTAATTCCTCAGCTATGTATTGATATGAACTTTAATGTCTGATTAATATATGTAGCTCCTAATTTGAAGCACATGGTTGGTATGATGATTTTCTTAATATCCGACCATTCACACCGCTGATGAGTTCTAAATCAATAACCAAAGATTTGTTTCTGTTCCTGCACAAGTTTGCCACGTCTTATCATATATGTTGCTTAAAAATGAAAATCTGTAGACTATTCTGATGTTATTTGCCTTTACCACAGATTTGCAAGCAGACCCGAGCAATGGAAACAAAGCCAAGCATCAAAAGAAAGTGCCTACAGAGAGTTCCATGCTGTATTTGGTTCCAAGAGTAAACCTCATAAGCAAAATGTTGAATCACCTGAATCATCTCTGGCATCCTCCAAGAAAAAACATAGAAGACATGAGAAGTTGAGTGATGATGCTGATGCTGCAATGGCAAATTCAACACTGGAATTCCCTGGCCTTGAGATCTCAATGGCCAAACTGGGGTTCCCTGTTAAGGAAAAAAAAGGACACATGAGACGAGGTACCATGGATGCATCTGGTGTAGAAGAACCTGATAGCAAGAAATTTGTTAGAAGCAACACAAACACCTCATTTGTAAAGAGATCCGGGAAGAGAAAATCTTCTGCATCTGATCTTGCTGATCTAGCCAGCAAGTCAAGGCTGAGCGCAGGAGAAGTTCAGCAGCTTTTTAAACCAACAATTAAGAATGAAAATAAACAGTCTGGGAATGAGAAGGTACCTTTTCTGAAGAGGCAAAAGAGGTGGTGAGATTGTCGCCATATCGTACTAATGCCGTTTAATGGAATTTCTTTTGCGGTTAAGAAAGCTATAGGATATGAGCAACATGGCAAAGCTCAGTGGCAGAGGAGCTCAACAGGGAGAAGCACAAAAGATGTTTTCCCTTGACAATTGTTGTAGAAGTTTTTCTTATTTTTTTGCATATGACACAGTTTTGTAGATTGATGAGTTATTGAGTCTTTTTTGTTGAAAATAATTTGTGGTTCATCATCTTGCAAAATTAGGAAGCCATGTTTATCTGATTCGTTACTTTGTTAATCTTGAATCACCGATCCAAAATATTTAATAATGTGAGTATAACACTAAAATTGTTCATTTGTGACATGAGACTTTGTGACCCCATACAACATGTTTTGTGAGTCATGAAAACAGAATAAGCCAAAGGTGTTGAATATGTTTCTTACACAGTGATATTATTGATAGATAACATCATGTATTTATCGTCATTTATTTATTATTGATGATAAAAATTTAATGAAGGCTATCATATCATGTATCATAAGAAATAGTATCAGAATCAGTGTAATAATGCACATATCATTTTAACAACATAGTAATAGCGATGGAAACCAACACAATAAATAGAGAAAATAAAGATAATATTTGAGGTATGTAGAAAAAAGATATTAAGTTCCAAAAGAGTGCATCATCTTCCACCATTATCCCCAACCCAACAGTCAACAACATACGGAAACCATCGCTTTCTCAAAACCACGAATGTGAAAAGGATCCACCGAGACACCAAAAAGAGAGCCGCTGCGGCGCCGGTGGAATTCTGCATCACCTCACCCCAAAAAAGCAGCACCGGCAGCTGAGAAAAAGCTACGTATGGCCAATCGCCCGTACATTGTACCAAACCACATTACTGTCACCCCACTGATATCAGTATCGAAGCAAGGAAGTGCACGCCACTGTGTGATTTGGTATCGAAGCGAGACCCCCCTTTGCAAGCTTAAGTCAAAGAAGACAACCCTATCCAGCTGGAAGAGTCGTCTCTTTGTTTCAACGATATTACGATAACATTATCAAAATCTCTATCAACTAAATTAATTAATTGACTTAATTGATAAAAAAAATCAATAATTTATACTTGATAGGTTTAGAATTAAATAATCGACTCATTTTAGTTCTATAAATAAATTCAATTGACTTCGCGTAACATTTAATGTACTTATCGAGGTTCATTTAATGACAGTCCACAGCAGATTTATAGACCAATCTAATTGATTAAGTTGCTGAATACTGTCGATTTGCCACTATGCTTATCTGCTGACGTCTCCAATGAAATGGACTGTCGCCCGCTGGATGAGAAGATGTGTCGGCGGCTACTCGTCGTTTTGCGCCCGCCGCTTTGCGTGCTTCACATCTCTCTCTCTCCTCCTTGCTTTGCGATGTTGACTTCCACCCGCCGCGTTCATCGCGCTGGATCGCATGGATTTGCCGTACAATCTGCACGGCCAACAGAGCATCAACCGGCCGCGCCGCCGTGGTCCACTGCCTCACGCGTCTCTCTCTCTCTCTCTCCAGCCCAACAGAGGCGGCTGCTCCACCGGATCGGCCTTCCAGCTCATGCACAGTGTCTGTGGCCCTACCGGTCTCGTCCTTCACATGCAGAGATTCCGCGAAGGGGGATGAGTTTCCCGGCATTGGACATGACATGATGATGATAGCAAAGGCCGGCACAGAGGTACAGTTCGGTATTATGGATCATCTTCCTCCAAAAGAGCACGAGGAAGAAACCCTCAGCCTGTTTGCGATCAAAAGCCAAAAGGATAAGAACAAAGTGGCTTGCTCAGTGTACAGTTGAGGGATGGGTAGATGCATAGATACATAACAGAGTTGAAAGGCCACACAAGTTGGACAAAACTGTGGTCCACTGTGGAAGATTGAACTCACAAAAGCAGGCAAAGATGTGGTGAGTGATGGCCATGGCCACTTGTTCTTTGTGCCATGTTAGGGTTCATTCGAGCTTGTTGCACTGTAAGCTTCACATCCTCTCCTTGCTTAATAGCATTCCTAAGAACTTCCCAAAATATGGGAATCTCCAGCTTCAACACACAACAAAAAATATCAAGACAGCCATGTGCATCTTGGCCTCCTATCTCCATCGACATCTGTAGGTGATTCTGATTGAATTGTGTAATGGATAACTACAAAAAGTAGGTTTAGGTAACATCACACAATGCAAATTATCTTTGCTGAGAAGAGAGAGAACAGTCTGCATGCAGTCATCTTCCAAGACTGGTTAACACACAGTTTATTTGCAGAGGAATTCCAACAATTCCATGGATATTTCCAACTCCTATAATGTGTCCACATCAGTTCTTGGACAAAGCAGAGGTTGGCTTGCTTGAATGGCCTTCTTTTTATTCCTTCCTGTCTGGTTCACCATGGCCTAACCACAAGGTAGCAGTCAAAACCTACAGCTGTTCTACGATGAGTCAATCTGTGTTCCAATTTGTTTCACATCGATCGAGATTGAGATGGTGATCTTAGTGCAGATCCATGAGGCTGAAACACGATCCCCGAAGGATTCTGGGCAACAAAGATCACTCACTGTATCGATCAACGATGAAGGAATGCTCTGCTTTCAATCTACAAACATGGAAAAACCATTTTGACCATGAAAACTTGCAGTGGCTCGACATGCATTGGCTACTGCCTATACAAATCCTAATGGGAACTGTAAATGTTGGATCTTTCTCTGTTTCAGTGACATGAACTCGTCGGTGCTTTCGAGATCGGAGCATTTCGCTCCTGCTCGACGTCATGTCCTCTGGGACTAGAAGCGGCGGCCACCCTGCTCCCACGAATCAGAAGCCTTCGCAATGACCTCAGCGTTGCAGTCGTCGTCGTCGTCGTCGATATGGCCTCCTCAGGTAGACTACTCGCAGGCCGTGGCGAACTTGGAGTTTGGAAATCGTCCACCGTGCTTCTTGGTATCTCGATCACCAACGCGCCCGGAGGAGTCCCTGAAGACGATCCCGACGAAGTCGAACTCTGTTCTCCGCTGTAATCCTGGTTGCGCGGTGATTCAGCGACGGAATCTGGCTTTTCGGGCTCCTCGAGCACCGCCGAGCTCCGGCAGACGGGGCAGGTGGAGTGGGAGCAGAACCACATGTCGATGCAGTCGAGATGGAAGGCGTGGCCGCACCTTGGCAGCAGCCGCGCCGCCTCGCCCTCCGACAGCTCCGAGAGGCAGACCGCGCACTCGACGCCCTCCTTCAAATCCCCAGCACGGAGCACCACCGGAGGTAGCGCCGCCACGATGGCTGCGGCGTCGAACCCGGTGGCCGGCTGGGCCGTCAACGCCAGTCGGGTGCGCCCGCCGCCGGAGACCGGGATAGCGCCCCAGTACCGCTTAGCCCGGAGGTACAGAAAGAAGACGAGGACAAACAGCACGAAGCAGGTGATCACCCCGGCCACCATGAACCCGGTGGTCGTCCGCAAAGACAGCCGACCGACGCCTCCCATCGACTGCTCTGATTCCGACATTGCTCGCGGGCTCTTCTTCTCGAGATTTACCTGCAACGCTCTCCTCAATGGCAAAGAGAGGATGAAGAGAAGTGATGTGCTTGTTGAGTCTTCCAACACACCGTATATATAGACACAGAGAGAGAGAGAGGAGGGGGGGGAAGGGAGAGAGAGCTTTTGCTTTTGCTTTATTGCTGCTGCTGCTTTATCTTCATCATCATCATCTTCTTCTTCCTTGTTCGATACGGTAGTTGGGTAGTCGCTGTCTCGCCCGGCCGTAGTGGGTGACCCGACGAGTGCAGCCACTGTAATCTGATTCACGTCAGCAGAGGACTGTCAAGCTTCCTGATGATCGAGACGCAGGATAACATTGTATATTTGATGAGCTCGTTGCCTGAGGTTAAACAACAGGAAGAAGAAGAAGACCGCCTTACAATATGCATTCCTCGATTGGCTTGCAGATTTCATATCTTGTACTAAAAAGTCGAATCAGGTGGAAATATTTCTCATTCTATACATGCACGAACGGCGAAGAGAAGACAAAGAACACGTCGCCGCTTCCTACCTTACTGCTGCTGCTTGCGTTGCTCGTATGGATTCATGCCTTCCCACCTGCCGTGCACTTCAAGCATCGATCGAATCACACCAGTTAAATATAAATAAAATGGAGTCAAATAGGATGGATAGAGTTGATGCTCTAATCGTAGCACATTTCTGGAGGTCACAGTCATTCAAACATCCTGACACTTCCGATCGAGGAAGAGTCCAAATCGAAATCAATTAGGTATAGGTTAGCATCAATGTATGACCAGTGGAGTACTGAACTAATACAAGAGCTGGATAGGAATCTTTTGTGTTGCTTAGAGATATCCATGGCATATACTATAATGCTGTATTGGCATTCGTAACAGCTGCAACATGTCATGCGTTGAATAAGCTTATTTATCATATGATTCTTCTCTCTCTGTACAAGATTTTACTGCAATCCATGTCTCGATCCTTCATGTCTTACTGCAATCTCTGCCACCACTGCGCAACAGCCTGAAGAGGAAAGCGGCGATGATTCAGCGCCAGAATTGGCGGGTTCGGGGGTGTCGAGGACCACCGGGCTACGGCAGAGCGGGCAGGTGGAGTGGGAGCAGAACCACATGTCGATGCACTGTAGATGGAAGGCATGGTTGCACCCGATCAGTAGCCGTGCTTCCTCGCCCTCCGACAGCTCGCCGAGGCAGACGGCGCACTCCACTCCCTGCTTGTATCCCTCGCAGCGGAATACCATCGAAGGGAGCGCCTCGATGGCAGCAGCGGCTTCGAGGCAGGGTCGCTGCGCGACGACGGCAGCAGGCTCGGTGGGGAAGACATGGTTCGCGTCCCGGTGCCGCTTGGCGCGGAGGCACAGCAAGAATACGAAGATGAAGAGGATGAAGAAGACGATTACGGCAGCTACTATGAACCCTGTGCTCGTCGCCAAATGCAGCCCACCAAGGCCGATCACCGACTGCTCCTTTTGGGTCATTGTTCTTGGATCTCGATCTGGATTACGAAGCCTACCCGAGCTTGGATTCTTGTTGTTGGAGGAGGGAAGCAGTGCGTGCGAGATTCATGTGCATGGATGGTGCTTGTACAAATGACTCAATGGAATCAGTAAAAAAGAGAAAGGTGAGAGGGTTAGATTTCTCTCCACTTGCTGTCCTTTTCTTTCGTGGGCGAAGGAAGACATGTTGGTTCCTCATATCTATCCTCCAAATCTAGATTGGATTGTGAGAGGGGCATGCAACTCTTTGACTTCCTTACGGTTGATGGTGCTTGCTGTGAAGATTCCCAGCTTTCTGTGCACGTGAATGGTGGTAGTCCTTGCAACGGTTCGGTTCACGGAGCTAATTGCATATTATCCGCACATATTTAGTATCTTGATTTTTAAACTTAAAAATTTACATTGAAATCTATATAATTATAAAGATAAAATATTTAATTTTATTTATCATAATATCAATAGAAGATAAGCATAAGTAAAAAGATAATTTCAATGATGATGACGATTGGTGGTATCATGGATAGTTGTTGTGGTAGTCGTGGACGAGAACGACGCAATGGTCGATCTTATCGATGTCGATTTGAATATTGATGACAAAGAGGAAGAGGAGACAGAGCGGTGAGGCATCTGCGTCAACACCATAGCGCTCTATCTTGTCTTCCTCCTCCAGCGTCGCTCTACATCTACATTGGCATCGGCGGAAGACAAGTGAGGTATCTGCATCGTCGACGAAGAGGAGGGAGGAGGAAGAGGAGACAGGTGAGGTAGAGCAGTGCAATGTCTGAGGAGGAAGAGGAGGGAAGCGAGGCATCTATAATGCTGTCACACTGCTATGTCTCACTTGCCTCCTCTTCCTCCTATAGCGCTGATGCAGATGCCTCACTTCTCTCATCTTCCTCCTCGAGCATCACTTTGAATTTACATCGACGTCGGAGGAGGAAGAGGAGGTAGAGTAGTGAGGCATCTGTGTTAACGCTGCATCGTTCTATCTCCTCTTTCTCCTCCGACATCGCTCTACAACTGCATTGACATCGGAGGAAGAAGATGAGGTAGATGAGGCATCTACATTGGTGCCACACTGCTTTGCCTCATCTTCCTCCTTCGATGTCGGTTTACATCTACATCAACATTAGAAGAGGAAGAGAAGGTAGGTGAAGCATCTGTGTCATCAATGTGAGGAGGGAGAAGAAAGAGGAGGCAAAGCGATGTAGTGTTAATGTAGATACCTCACATGCCTCCTCTTCCTTCTCTGGCATCGCTCTGCATATGTGTCAACGTCAGAGGAAGATGAGGCAGAGTGGTGCAGCGTCAACACAGATGCCTCATCTGCCTCCTCTTCATCCTCCGGTGCTGCATCACTCTACCTCACCTACGCCTCCTCTTCCTTCTCCCCTTTCATCATCAGCAACGTAGATGCATCACCTGTCTCCTCTTTCTCCTTCGGTGTCGACACGTATGCAAAGCATCATTAGAGGAAGAAAAGGAAGTAGAGCGATGCGGCACTGATGTAGCTACCTCATCGCTCTGCCTCCTCTTCCTCCTTGTTATTGATGTTTGGATTGACATCGGCAAGGTCGACCACCGTGTTGTTCTCGTCAATCACTATTACAACAATCACCCACGATGTCACCCTCCGTCACCACCATTGTAATTATCTTTTTGCCCATCGTTTTTGTGTCATTCGTGCATGCACTATCACGTGTTGTATCTTCCGTCAATAAAGTCGATAGCATTACGATAAATAGAATTAAATATTTTACTTTTATAACCGTAGAGATTTCAATATAAATTTTTTAAATTGAAGTCTAAGGAAGTCTAAATATTAAGGATAATACGTAATCATCTCGATTTGATGATTTATTGATTCGACCTCGGGCAATTCAATTCCGATTCCTAAATAAACTCCTGATCTTATGTTTGTGAAGGAAGACAAAAAAAAAAAAAAAAGTAAAAGGTGCATGTCTTTGTCCTGATATGATGAGTAGAAGTTCAAGTTTCAAGTAACTTGGCGAAATGGTAACTGTCAAGTTCAAACGTGTTCTCACCCAAAAATAAAAATAAAAAATCTATCATAAAAATAGATACATCGTAATACTTATTACTAAAATAAATAAATAAAACCCTTATATTATTACTTTGTTATAAATAAATATATTATAAATATTAGTGTCTAATTTGGTCATGAATAGAACCAGTTGGACATGACCCTTCTTTCGTAACCTTGTGGCATTAGAATCTTGAAATGCCGATCATGATGTGAAAACTCCTAAGCTGAGGATTCCGGATGTGACTTTGGGGACGTTTAGTCCTGCAAGTCACATAAGAAACTTATGTTGGAGGCTTATCTAGCAAGAATATTCCGACACTTAATAAACGTTAATAAGACTTGGACACTTATTTGTTATGTCATGTTCTTCGATGTCGATGTCATACGATGGTATCTAATATCATAGGAAGGTTTCAAATATAATGATGCTATATCTCATAATAAAAAATCACCTCAATTTCATTCATCGGGACTTGAATTATCTCAAATAATTTATTCTACAATAGACTCATCATTTAGTTGAATATTCATAATATCAAATCGACTTAAACATGTGATGTGATGAATTTTATTGAATATACTCTCAATTTGTTTTACGAAGAAAACAAACGAACAAAATATTTGTCAAAATTAAAATCTCTTTTTTATGGTGATTCAAATTATTTTTGATAGAGATAATCCTTACACTATCAGCTCCCCCCGTCACATAGGCCAGCGAAGCAACACATGAGCACAAGCCACCTATTCCCTGCAATGATTAACATAAGGTCACGATGCCTGTCCCAACCTCCCAAAATGGGCCCACGAGACTTTTTCCTGGCACCATAGTCAATAAGAGAACCATGCCCTCTTATTAATGACCGGTGATATGGCCCGACATGACGAGCCTTCCCTTTCGAATAATCAGCAAAGAGACCACGTCTTGCCTAACCCAAAAAAACTAGGGGGTCTGGCTGGAGAAGCCGCCTCGACAATCCGCCCCAATCGATGCCCTTGGGAGCATACGTTGGCCAATCAACCCCATCAAATACCTTCACCATGTAGGATAAAGGGGGGCCTCATGAGCACCTGTTCACACCACCAAACACTCAAGTATAAAAGCGGAGTCTTGAGTAAAATAGAAGCAAGTGGGCAAGAGCTATTTATTCTCTTACTTACATTGTTAATCTTCGTATTCATCTCACTAACTTAAGCATCGAATGAGTCTAGTTGGGACACTCCCAACATATACTTGTTGTGCAGGACCTTCGACGTCATCCAAAAATATGATCAGGAGGTGATCCATCTATCCCAACAGGGTCTCTGTATAAGATCGTCATGCTAACCCTCCGTGTCAACGAGAAGGAGTCATCGTAAAAGACCTATACTTTTTGTAGTTGATCAACGATTACCATCTATGCGTGAACATTTTCCTTTTATATTTCTTTTCTACATATTTTCGGTGCTCAACTTACGGACAAACTCACAAAGAATAGAGAGAGAGAGAGAGAGAGAGGAAAAGAAAAAAAAAGAAAAAGGAGGGCTATGAGATGATGAGATTCTTTGCTTCACATGCACGCATGCATACGCTTTACCTACTTGTGCATGCGTGGGAGAGCCCATCACCCACTCCCACACAGTGCATCTCAACCAAAAGAAAGCGTAGGTTTTGAGGAAGAGGATGAAGTCTAAAGTAGACAGACTCACAAAAGTTGCTTTTCTAGTGTCAACTCTACAAGCGGATTATGCTTCACCCACCAGAGAAGCTATTTCGTCTTAGACGAGATCTTACAGTGGTCGGAAATAATTCAAGAATCAGAGAGAGGGAGAGAGAGAGAGATACATATAAAATGAAAAAGAGGATCTAATTTATCACTCTATTATCAATTTTACTTAGAAGTCGTAATTCTCTCGTTTTCATTATCCTCTTAAGCTTGGAGTAACTATTTTTGGCCCCTCCATATTTTGGTATTACAGATAAATCCCACCAAAAATTTACATTTTTTTGTTTTAAAACATTAAAATCTTTCTTAGTTTACTATTACTATTTTATTATTAAAATAAATCATTTTTAGTACTTCCATCAGATTTTTTGTTTTCAATATTCCTTAAATGGATAATAATGTCAATTTTAGTTTTAATATCATTATTTCAACGATTAACTTACCAAGATTAATTATACTGATACACATGTTTGAGATTTGTAGGTGTATATATACATATATGTTAATACCAAAAAATACTTTATATATATATATATATATATATATAAGAGAGAGAGAGAGAGAGAGAGAGAGAGAGAAAGAGAGAGACGCACTAAGACAATTAGCGGATGGTATGGATAGATAATGTGGGTTAGTGATCACTAAGTTGGGCATTGCCTTTAATTAGGCAACATTGGTGCGTGCGTATTTATGAGCCATCCATCGCTCATGTCGGCTTTTAATAGTGCCAGTGAAGTATAATAGTCGACTTAACGGAGTCTCCGAATCACGTAGCTTTCTTGATCGGCACATCAAGGTGGCTGCCGACATATCGACGGATCCCGTGTCTCATGTGCATCATCTTACGTATCAATCTCCCCATCCATTGCTCGGTATTGTGGGCTCCTGTAATGATTCACCGTTTCCTACCAATGAAAAGGCTCACTTACCCTGGTCGCTAGCTCCCGCAGGACGGGCACATACTTGGGGCCCACGAAGCGACACCGAGTCGGTTTGTGGGTCCGATTCAGGTCGAGCCGCGACTTTTCAAGGCACAATCCGAAGCAGATTCTAACTTTCTCCGATTATAATATTTAAAATAATTCATAAAATTAGTAACAAATATTCTCAAAGAAACCCCCCAGTATTTAAGAATATTCTCTTCCGACTGTTTGTGATGGCATCCTTTTCTTATTATATTTCCTAAAATTAAGATGTTTAATTTCGATAGAATATCTTACCATGGAATTCATCTCGTTGTGCTATGAATTAAGCTAAATAATTGCTTTTATTTTTTATTTATTTTTTTATTATTTAAAAGAATTTTTACAATGAAAGATATTTCTTTCAAGAAATAGTGCGTTCGTTTACCCACGCAGAAAGATGTATACTTCGAACTTCACCCGTCCCTGCCTCCAATCACAGAGCAGGTAGTCATGAGGGTGAGATGTTGGGGGTGACAGAGCACTGACCCTTCATCTAGAGTCAAGTAGATGCGAATATAGAGGTTTACAGGGGCTCATGTGCAAAATGCCTGAAATAGAGAAATGTAATTTTGGACATTTTATGGGAGCAGATGCGAAAAACTCCAAAACAAAGGAAGAGAAAATAATAATAATAAATAGAAAAAGAAGGGGGGTGTCTGTCTTCTTCCAAATTGGAGGGCCAGATCGTGTTTTCCCCAAATAATAAGGTCGAGATGGATCGCAACGGCATCGGCGGCTCCTCCGAGGCGATGAGTGGCGACAGCAAGGAGGGGTACGCCACCGGCGGGGGCGAGGGCGCCTCGTCCGGGTCGTCCTCCGGGGCGTCGTCGCCGCCGCGCGCGGGGCCGGTAGGGGGAAAGCAGCGCGACAAGGCGCGGGTGAGCCAGACGTCGCTGATCCTCTGGCACACCCACCAGAACGACGTAGCCGCCGTCCGGAAGCTCCTCCAGGAGGACCGCGGCCTCGTTAACGCCCGCGACTACGACTCCCGGACGCCGCTTCACGTCGCCGCGCTCCATGGCTGGATCGACGTCGCCAAGTGCCTCCTCGACCACGGCGCCGACGTCAATGCCCAGGACCGCTGGAAGAACACGGTGAGCTACATCTATACCCTTCGCGTCTGGATGTCTTTCCTTTGTGAGGAGCGATTAATGATTCGAGTCATGAAACAGTTGTAGTATAATTGTCTTCTGAGCTGCTAATCAGCATCATCATCATCCTTTCTTCTTCTTCTTCTTCTTATTGCAACACCTTCCCTGTAACAGACGTTTATGGAATCGATTAATTTAGGTTAATGAATTGTCAATTCTTTGACCTCATAAAAGAGTCCAGGTTGTTATTCTACTGAAATTTAATAGTCAAAAGTCGTTAGTCCTGTACATGCTTGAAATTCGTTAAGATGAAAATCATGATGTGTGTAATCTAGTCAACGAGGCAAAAGGAAAAGGAAAAGTGTGGTTGATAATGATAGAAAATGTAGGTGAAGATTTTGTGAAATTAAGATGATAATATGTGGATTTACTAAAGAGAGGGCCACTTGAAGGAACTTTGTAATATGTTATAACCACGGAGGTGACATGGAAATGCATTGAGATTGCAGTTGGGCTCTGTTAGGTATTCAACAGTGTTGGACATTGACATACTTTTTTTATTACTTTGAAGATGTGTTTTTTTGTTTTTTTAATTCATTTTTTTACCCTCAGAATGATTCTTCTTTGTTTCTCTTCTCAAGCCATTTTCGAGGATTGAACTCATACTAGCACCATTCAGATATTTGTTTCGGGAGATACTAAAAAAGGAGAAAATTAAGGTCTCAAAGTGTGTGATAATTCTCCAGTTTGGAGCCCTTGTAGTGGTCGTATTAGATATAATGAAGTTTAGAGAAATTTGGGCCTGAGATTTGTTTAACACACATTTTGAGCTTCTCGTCCACCTGATGAGGTTCCTCACGGGAGAATGCATCATAAAGGTAAACAAGATTGACAAGCTACAGTTTACTGACTGGTGGAACATTCATCACAGCAATTTGAAATTTAAGGTGTCTGGCAGCATTTACTTTAATGTTAGACATGTAAGGAATGAATAGATCCCAAGCATCAATCAGGAAGTTTGACCTCGCATTATCATTAGCAAACCTTTCAAGCAAGTCTGGATGACTTTTCAATTATTATTTTTGAATCTTAGCATACAATATCCATGGACGAAGATAGTGTTCAACATCAGTTGATCATTACTATGTATCTTTCTCCTCCATCTCAAGAGAATGCCTGATGGATTTGAGATTTGGAAGTTGAGTAAATAATAATCAGATTGGGAATTGGCGAGAACATTAAACACAAACAGGAAATATAGGCTGATAACGTATTTGTGGTCTGCTCTTGTAAAACTTCTCGGCTTATTATATGACCATTCACGGGATAGATTGAAACTACAAGTTTTAAACAGTAACACTTGGTATTTGAATTAGATATCCGATGATATTATTTCTATTTTCTCTACAAAAGTTCCATGTTTCGGTTATTATTCTTTAATACATGAAAGAATTTATCTAAGGTGGGTTGGTCCTTAACTTTTATCTGTTCTTGATAGCCATTGGCCGATGCAGAAGGAGCGAAGCAGCCTAGCATGATTGAGTTGCTGAAGTCATACGGTGGTTCTTCCTATGTAAGTTTACTGCAGTGGCTACACGATTCCATTTTTATACAGAGTAAATACACTGAAGTGGTTTACCTCAATACATCTTTGTTGTGGAATTCCAGATTTTTTTATATATCAAAAATCTTAAAATAACCTTGGTTGCTTATTTTTCTTTTGCAGTTTTGTTTATTTCTGGATTGTGTATACTCAATGCATGATCTTAGTTGCATGAGTAACTAAATTTGGCTTTAGTGTACTCTTGCAGCTCCTAGCTATGCTGCTTGTCTATCTTCAGCTGAATAAAAAAATTTCAATGACTGACCTCTACATTGGTTTGCCATTGTGATATGCTGTAAATAGCTACATCTTTTTCTTGTTTGTAGCATTTTAAGTTTTCTTTCTATATCACTTCTCCCATCTTTATTATAGTAGCTTGGGATACTATAGCATTTGGCAGAGTCATACTTATAATTTTCTTTTATATATTAATGATACCGTGGAGGACTTTAAAAGTTGCACATCTAAGCTGTCTGATAAAATCTTTTATTTTACAAAAGAGCTAACCATACAACACATAATACCGAAGTTTTTTTTATATTAATTTTCGCTCATTGGGCTACAGTGTCAACTTGTTGTCCTTTGTGATTATTCTAATGTTCCGAGTTTATGTAGGACATTATCTTCAAATGGATCTTCTCCAAGATAGTCAGTTTTAGGATGAGATTTCTCTTAGTGAAAATTTCATGATTTTCAGATGCCTTTCTCCCTCACTCCTTATCAATTTGTTTTGTCCATAAAACCCGTTTCATATATATTTTTTATCAGAAGTTTCTGCTCACAACTGGAAAGATTTCCTTTTCAGTATGATAATTCATGCCAGCAGAATCATAGATTCTTAGATTCTTTTTTCACTGACCAAAAATAAATAGGCATACTTTTCATTTGACTCAAAGCTCCAATTGTAACTCAAGCTCAGATTAATGTTTTGTTCTGACATAACTGGAGTATGAAGGAATATTGACATCTGTAACGAGTGTTGATAAATGGTTTGGTTTTATCATAAATATCAGTGCGATGGTTGGAAAAGAGAAGGCTTGTAACTAATCATGCTGCCTGGTGAAAATAACACAGACCATCACTTGAGGGAACAATGTGTAAAATGCTCATTTTTGGGCATCTTGTATTTGGATTATTGGCTACAATCTGGCAAAGATGGGCTAGGCACGTAGCCAGTCACTAGGTTTCAAGCCTACTTCATCTGTACTGGTTGAATGAGTGGCTCAAACCAAGCCGTCTTACAAAATGGGTCTGTCCATAAAGTCCTCTCTGTGTCTGACCTCTCAAGACCTATCAGTGTCAATGGTCAATCACTTGACAATCAAATTGATAGAACATCACTGAATAGAACTGGCATGTGCCTTCTCTCTCTCTCTCTCTCTCTTCCCACCTGCATGCTTGTGTCAGCCTGGATTTAGTTAGAGCTGTGCCTATTATATGTTCCATGCCAGCCAACACTTGACAGTTATTTTGCAGCTAATATAGTAAATTAAATCAAATATTTAATTTGGTCCTTTTCTTGTTGTATATCAAAAACAGTTACTGTCTTCACTACCTAACTTAATTGAATTTTAATCATTGCATATGGGGCTTTTAAGAAGTTTCTTCTGACAGTTAATGTTCTATGTTCACATTGCAGGGTCAAAATGGAAGCCATTTTGAACCAAAGCCAGTTCCACCCCCTCTTCCTAGCAAGTGTGACTGGGAAATTGACCCATCCGAATTGGATTTTTCCACAGCAGCAATAATTGGAAAGGTTTACTTCTAATGCGCTGGCATTTAATGTTGCATTACTCTCATGTTGAATACCATTAATTCAATGTAGTATTCAGATTTTTTTCGCAATATCATGAAAACTTTTCTGCCAACAGTTCTGTACAATAACAGAGGCTGTTCAAAAATAAGAAAGTGAATTATGGTTTGTAATACTTCAAAATTTGTTTTCTGTCCAGTGATTGCATCTTATTTTATGGTTTGTTGACACTTGATTATTCTTAGAAGTTAAAAGTTGCTCCGCATATGCTAGACCAAGTTCCAACTAATTCATTGCATATGGACAGTGAATCATGATTGTTGTAACTTAATTATTATGCTGGTGTGGTTTATTGGAAATGCCTACTGAAGCTGAGAGATGGATTTGTAGATTTGTAGCAAGATTCATGGCTGACAACAATGGTAAATGCTTAATATTTATTACACCAATGCTAAAAGCAATCTAGTACTGAAATTTTATTTCTCATATCTGATATGAATGTGGATATGGTAAAACTAGAAAACTTAATTCTTACAATAAGGCAATTTGATAAGATCTAGTTAGCTTTGTGGTTTTCGTGAATATATAATATGAACTTTTTACACCAAATACACAATGTTATCTTTGGTGACTTTAAGCAAGTTTTGCCATTAGCAATATGGTGCAAGATAAAACGATTATGTGATCTAAAAGTAACTGAAAATCAAGATCTTGCCTATCAGCATAGAGGTTTTATGGTAGATGACAAGCAAATGTTATGATTTAAAAGAGGAACAGAAAGAATATTTTGAAGTATTAAATAGCATGTAATGAAGAAATGCATGCTTAATGTGATAAAAATGTTATTATTGGATATAAGGAGGAAATTTCTTGCTGATTTAGTGGCATAACTAGCTGTTCTTTTCTTTACTATAAATCTTCACGTATGTTGCTTACAGAATACACATTCATTTTTACTGTTGTGCTGCTTAACAAACATCCCAGCCTAAGACAAGGATGATTTATAGCCAATTTTATAATGGATCACAGAAGTAAGCTGATTGAAGATCTTTAGTGATGAATTTCAGACTTGAATCGGCTGAAGTATGTGGAAGGTCGATTTGTATAGCTGATTGAGAATGTGTGGCCAAACTTAACCCTCCACTGCCCACCCGTTTTTCTCTCTTATCTCTTCTCTCTCCTCCCAACTATGTTTTGCTATTTCACTTGCTATATTCTGGTTATTCTGACCAACAAGCTATCTTTTAGATTATCTCGAATTTTAATTCGGTCTTGTAGCGCCTCCGGTGCTGAATTTAGTTGAGTTTTTGCTCGTTGCTTATCCATGGAATGATGTAGCTCACACTTGCAGGGTTCTTTTGGTGAAATTATAAAAGCTTATTGGCGTGGAACACCTGTGGCTGTGAAACGTATTCTTCCATCTTTATCTGATGACAGATTGGTGATGTAAGAATGTTTTATTTTGTTCTGGAAACTTTTATGATTGCTTTGTTTATTAGAGTATAACTAGTTCCTTTTCTTCAGTGAAAAAAATTACACTTGGAAAGAAAACCTATCTAAGCAGATCTAGTCCTTACTGGGTGTGAAGTTTATATCAAACATCGTGTCTCTTACAAGAATCTGAGAACTGTTTATGAATTACTTCTGAGTACAATCATTCATTTTGTATTGACACTTATTCTTCTTCTTCGATCTTACTGAGATGGTGCCATCCCCTGACCATTTACATCATTCATGATATAACGAACCTATAAATAATTATATTTTCTGTTTATGGATTCCTTGCTATGATTTCTTTATATTAAATGAGGCTCTTGTTGGGTGAGTTTTTTGTTTACAATTTTTTTGTCCCTATTTATTCTGTTAAGCATAGTGTAATTCTTGATAGGTGTTTGCTGGTGTTTAAGCACTTGGGCAACTGTTTTCCAAGCCCAGTTTGTGATCTTTTGTTTTATTTTTCTGGTTTGGTCAACATTTAAATATCCATTTTATCAGAAGGCATAATACAGTGAGAGACAACTTACCAGTTACCATGTTATGATTCAGCCAGGATTTCCGGCATGAGGTAAATTTGCTAGTAAAGCTGCGGCATCCCAACATCGTTCAATTTCTTGGAGCTGTAACAGAAAGGAAACCATTGATGCTTGTCACAGAGTATTTGAGAGGGGTTGAAAAACGATATTCCTAGCCATGTTCTTCACAAATGAAAGTAACCTTATCTAAATGTCTAAGCAAGGTTTATTTGTGTCTTATTTCAGGGTGATCTTCATCAGCATCTGAAGGAAAAGGGCCCACTCAGTACAGTAACAGCTATCAACTTTGCCTTGGATATTGCCAGGTAATCAGGATCTTCATTTGCAAGTCTCTATAACTTTTATCATGTTTTCTGAAGCTAAATAACTTTTATTTTTTTTTTCTTTAGTGGTGGAAACTTAATATTCCAAATAAACACCTCTGCATATTATGGGATATAATTTGTTACTAGTTGAGAACTCTGCTTGTAATTGCTTTTGCAGGATCCTTTTTTGTTCACAAAATGAACAATCTACTCGTTATTAAGCATAACTAAAAAAGTTCCTAGCAGAATTTATGATGAGAGTACAAGTTAGAGTAAAACAGTTCATCCATAAGCAAGTTTCCAACATGATCGGCAAGCCAACTGTCTGCATTTTGAATAAGTTTAGCTCAATTAGGAGTGTAGTATTATGTTATGGCTATGGTGACATATCAATACGGCAATAAGTTTGAGTTAGGAGTATGGTATTATGTTATCGCACCAGTGGCGTATATATACAGAAGGATCAGAGCCTTAGAAGATATATTAGATTGTTATTTTTTATTGCAATCGAATTATCATTTGTTAATGGTTCATTCTTCTCTTTTCTCTCTCTTTGATCCTTTGGCGGCAAATTCTCCGCCTATTGAAGAATACTCTGATAGGAGATTTATTAATGACAGATAGGATGGTCATATATTATCAGAGGTAAATTCTTTCTTCAAGCTTCCATGATGAAATGATGCAGCAAAAAGGAAAATAGATAGATGCATCATGTCATGTGCATAGTTTGTTCCTTTCAGTAATAATTTGATCTCTCCAAAGCCCATCAGACAAAATCCCTCTGTCATTGATGTTGCTTCAGTTATGTATCCAACATAGAGAACCTTTAACTGTGTTACTACACATGACAAAGTAGGAAAACAATTGACCATAATATATATACACAAACACACACACACATGAACAGAAAGGATATGGTATTAACCAAGGATTACAATACTAAATGATACCGCCCGGTACGCAAATCGTCCGCTACCAAGCGGTACCGTTGGTCTAGCCCCGTGTTGGACGATACGGGACTGTATCGGGCGGTATTAGCCAGGCTGCGGCGAGGGAAGAAGAAGCGTCAAGGGAGAAGAGAGAGAAGGCACTCAAAGAAGAGGGAGAATCGGGAGAATCTCGACGCTTCCCAATCCGGTGCCGCCCTCCCTTGATGATCCTAATCCAGGAGGTAACGGAGAGGCGGCAGCTCGGTTTCTTCTTTGCCGAAGGCTGGAGACGTCTGCGACCTTCGATGTTTTCGCTGAACGCCGTAGATGAGGAGAATACCGTATTCTTCTCCTCGACTAACGCGACGAGGAGAAGAAAAGGAGGCGATGCCGTCGAGGTAGCATACGCCTCCTTTTTAATTTTTTATATTATATATATATATATATATATATATATATATACACACACACACACATACCGAGCGGTATGCCCGTACCATATCGTATTGAGCAAAGCTTGATATGCCGGTATGATACGAAATTACGAACCTTGGTATTAACATGAGCAATATTGATTGTTTTAGCAAACTTAGTCGATGAAAAAAAAGCATATCCGTGTTCCAGCCAGCTGAGTTGTAATAGCAGCAAGCATAGCCTTGCTGATCGTGTCACAGAACAGTTCCTGCCATGCTATGCTGACACACTTCTGTCACAATGAGTGCCATAACCCTTTGTACCTCAATAATATATTTTCTACTATGTTTGAGCTTACAACTTTCTTTCAGTACTTTATATATGGTAGTTCCTATTGTTGTTTCTGGTCCTATGAGACAGGGGCATGGCATATCTCCATAACGAGCCAAATGTGATCATACACCGAGATCTAAAACCAAGGTTAGTTCACTTGGCAATATATATATATATATATATATATATATATATATGTTCTTGATGTAGACTGTTTAGAGCTTACTCTACTGTTTCTACTTTCAGAAATGTCCTTTTGGTGAACTCAAATGCGGATCATTTGAAGGTTGGAGACTTTGGACTAAGCAAACTCATCAGAGCCCAAAACGCACATGATGTGTACAAAATGACGGGAGAAACTGGAAGCTGTGAGTGTGGAACCAAATTTGTCTAAGCTAAGTAGTACTTTTGAACACTTAGGCTGATTTTTGTTTTGCTTTGTGAGAATCAGATCGATATATGGCTCCTGAAGTATTCAAACATAGGAAATATGATAAGAAAGTTGATGTGTTCTCGTTTGCTATGATATTGTATGAGGTAAGTGTTTTTCTGATTAGTGATTCAGTGACTGATGATTAGTTGACTTAATGGTTCTTGACAAATTCGTGATTGTTTCCTTAGATGCTCGAAGGTGAGCCCCCATTTTCAAATCATGAACCATATGAAGCTGCCAAGCTTGTTGCAGGAGGAAACCGTCCATCGTTCCGTGCGAAAGGATACATTCAGGAACTTAGGGAGTAAGTATTATTCCCTATGCGGTCACTTTGCCTTTGGCTCGCACCCTTTTTATTTCTGATGTGGTTTTGCTAAAATTGCCACCGAGTGGGTGCCAAATTTTGCTATATCTTACATTCTCATCGATAAGAATCAGAAAACAGATAGGCATGGAAACCATCTATAAATATTTCTCTAATGTGATTTATTTTTCTTTCAACCAATGTATTTCGTGGTTTAGAACATAATTGAAAGTTGAAACTCCAACTATCGTCATCGAGTTATTATTATTCGAGAGACAGGAAATAACATCCTTTTTGGTGTGTGAGTTTTGCAGCTTGACAGATGAATGTTGGGCCGCCGATATGAACAGGAGACCCTCCTTTCTTGTTATTCTCAAGAGGCTCGAAAAGATTAAGGAGAACGCATCACAAGAACACCATTGGAGCATTTTCAACCAGTAGGCGATCTCTCTCCAGCTATGCATCTTTGTGTTCTCATATACTAGATTGTGTTTTGTATGTTAAATTAAAGGAAAAGAAAATTCCCAACTCTGTACCACCACCACTCATTATGGAACAATAAAAAGGCTTCGATCTTACCTGCTCTCACAGATGACGGTTCATCAATGAGTTGATCGATCGTGCGCCTCTGCTAATACTCTCGCTTGCCATCGGCTGCAGCAACCCTCCTTTTCAGGGTCTTACACACACACTCTCTCTCTCTCTCCTTATCTTGGATGCATAAATGATTATAAATTGCTGTTGATTTCTGCATCAGTTCTCCATTGCTATTGCTCTATGGAGAATTGCCCTTTATCATTGCAAGTTACATTGCTACTGTAATTATGTTGGTCTTATCAAAACAAACTGAGTGAGAAACCATGACACTGTAAATCTCGGTCAACACAAGAAATTTAAGAACTTGAAAAGGTTTAGAAAGTCGATTATAATATTTTTCCAAAAAAACTGTACTTTATAAAAGGATAAATTCTCCAAAATTTTGAAATTTTTATTATTATTCACAGAATGATCCATCTTGGCTTTCGTCCAGTTGTCTTCATCTCGTAGTAATATGGGTCGTTGTGATCACTTTCATAGCCGTCTTCATCTCGTTGTAATATGGATTATTGTGATCACTTTCATCGCCTTTTGAGAATCATCTGTCATCTTTGCTCTACTGTGATTGCCTTTCATCTCATCATGGCCACATTTGGTCCACCATGATCATTTTTATTGTCTTTTGAGAATCAATCTTGCGATGACAACTATCATTATATTGACCACCGCTCCACCATGACAACAATCCCCACGATAATAACCACATGAAACCTCCCTCCCCTAATTATTGGAGGTTGTAGGGGCTATGATTGTGGTGGAGCAAAGGTCGACTAGCGACAACATCGCTGTGGGGTGGGGTGGGGTGATTTGCGATGTCATGATCTTAAGCCTCCTAACGTCTCAAGACGATCATAGTGAGACGAAGGTAACAATCGACAATACCCACCTAAAAGAGAAGGTGATGACAACCAATCATACAAGGATAATATCATCTTGTAGAAAACATGGGACACTGGACAAGAATAAAGTAAAAAAGAAGAGGTTATGTGAAAAATAAAATTAAACATTTCATGGATTATTTTGAAATGAAAACAAACCTAAGCAATATACTTTGAAATTCATGAAATATTAACTATAAGTCTTTTAAACCATCACATACAATTTGACAGCTAAATAACAAGACTTTTCAAGTAATGTAAATAAGATAGATGATATTACGTTCTCATTGTCCTAAGATACTCAAGTCATTGTTTAGATAGCATGACGATAACACGGAGGAAGAAGACATGGCGTGATCAGCTTACACCACCAAACTCAAACCACAAACGAACATGCTACATTAGATCTTCTCCAAGGCCTGAAGGATGTCAGCCTTCAAGTCCTCAAAACCCTCGACCCCAAAACTGAACCTAACCAGGTTGTCCTTGATCCCATACTTGGCTGTTCTTTCCGGTCTGCTGAGGTCCCTGCACACAGATGATGCAGGTCAGAACTCATATGCTTGGACTATGTATTAAGTAAGCAATCAATGGGTTTCCAACCACAGAATGCTCAACATACAACCTATTTCTACATGTACTCAGCCAACAGAAACCTCACATATAGTTAATTGCTCACTGAATTAATTACCAGTAAGACATGATGGCAGGTTGATCGACGATACTTTCACAGCCTCCAAATGATGGAGCAATGTAAGGTATCTTCAAAGAATCAAGAAACTTCTTGGTAGTGCTCAAGTCACCAGCTATCTGCATCACCCATGTAACCGTAATGTTCAGATGTGTGAGATATTTATAGCTCCTGGCTACGGAGCCAAAGATGGTCCTCACCTCAAAACTGACCACGCCACCAAAACCAGTCATTTGACGCTTGGCAATGTGATGTTCTGGATGACTTGGCAGACCAGGATAATAGACACAGATTATCTAACAAAAACTATGTTAAAACTCAAACAAAAAGTATAGCTAAGAACTCGTAAAACAGTAAAAATAATTAGTGTTTCTATTGTTGAACATTATTTTCTACAATCCACTCCACCAAATAATGACAGCTACTATAAAAATCACGAACCAAACCATGATAAACATTAAACATGGAATCTACGCACAATAAAAGAAAGGTCTTCCAGGAGATTCGAGATACAGAAATTTCTATCTATTTACTTTTATACATGTAAAAGAAGCCTAGTAGAAACCATACTTTCACAACCATATCCTGACTTTCACAATCATTAAATAACCTTATTCAGTGGTAAACTGGGCACCTGCACAATCGCCCTCACCCACCATCTATTAAAATGGCATGGTAAGGTTCAAATGTGACGTCCATTAGTTGTTCTATGAAGTAGAGCAAGAAATAAAGAGTTGAAACAGATGATTTCTGTTAACAGAGAACAGTATAATACTAATATTCTTGTGATATACCAAAACGACATTAGAAATGCTACTTAAAACTAGTTAGATTAAACAACTAAAACTCATGATCTGAGCACAAGCAACTGCGAGCCTGGAGGGTAAGAAGGTTGGAGTTGCAACAGGTGGTTTAATTAGTGGGAATTATTATAAAGCAAAGGAACCCTGATCATCTTCCATTACCATCAAATAAAATATATAAAAGAAATAAAAGGAATATAGTTTTCCTTCACATACCTTAGGATGCTCCTCTAAAAGTTGGGCCATCCTCAATGCTGTACTATTTTGATTCTGTACACGCAGATGCAGCGTCTTCATACCTCTGAGGATCATATATGCGGCATTCTGAACAGTGGAAATTTGTACAAAGTTGCAGTTACGTTCAATACAGTTTAAATTGGCAATTCCCTCATTGGCGTGGTAGCAGAGAGTCACTTACAGAATTAAGGACACCACCAACAACATTATGATAGAGCCGGATTTTGGAGATTAGCTCCTCAGAACCACTAATGCAACCTCCAATGACCTAAAAAAGGAAGTAATTTTATAATTTATGCCAAAAAAAAATTAAAACTTTTGTCATGCCTCATTTAACTTACATCATTGTGACCAGCAATAAATTTTGTGGCAGAATGCAATATTAGGTCAGCCCCTAAAGCTAAAGCCTTCTGATTAACAGGTGATGCAAAAGTGCCATCTATGCAAACCAATGCACCATTGTTATGGCAAAGTCGCGAAACCAACTCAATATCAATACATCTGAGGAATGGATTAGTTGGAGATTCTGTGAAGAAAAGAGTTACCTGAGCAAAAGATTTTGTTAGCAACAGACCAACTAGGGAAATTAATAAACATAATATATATATTATATCAAAAGTGAAGAAGCATTACAAACATTATTTTGTTCCAATGTGCTTTTTAGGGACTCAGTATCAGCAGGATCAATGACAGTTGCCTGCATTTCAAGAATACTGAAATCAGAAGGATGCAAAAAACAGCATAGACATATATAACAGATCGAATGATGAGATACAATAGAACATTGACAAGAAGGTTAAGCAAAAATAATTCAGAAGGCTAATATCTTTTAGTAATGCTACACACATGTACGAGTCAAAGATTTGATCACTGTGACATAATCAATTAAACTCTATAGTGATTATCTTATTTCCTTCATTCATTCAGAAGTCCTGGGACCAATTATTTTATACTCAAAACTGAACCCAGTCTAAAGCTAACCTAAGCCTAGGTTCGAATTAAACATGAAATTAATTTAATAGGCTCTAGTGAAGCTCCACAAGGCTGGCCTATGTGATCTCGGGAAGAAAGCAAATTAGAGAAAGAATGGGCTGGGTTGGACCTGGGTTTGAAGTACGCCTACAGTTTGAAGATTAGATCTAAAACTAGTCCAGAATAAAACAAATCTTGGGCCATGCCAGACCAACAGTCATGATGGAGTTCCTGGGAGAAATAAAATTGTGCCCAGCCAGGAGTAGGTTAGAACTCATCAAAAAAAGTCTAACTGTGCCTAAGGGCCTAAACCTTCAGCCTTTACTCTTTTGGGTCACCACAGTTTGGTCATTGGATAAACCCAGCTTATTGACACTATGATGTTTCTTCACATGCATATGTATGTTGAGCATTTATGTCCGAAGGTGTTTAACGAAAAATTAAATGCCCAGCATACGGTCAATATACAAATGGGTCCAAGAGATCATTATCAAATCAACCAAAATTTGCACTTGTGATTAAAAGAGTCATTGTAGGAAGTTTTCACCAAATAATAATGGATGTCATAGAACATATTTTAACCACTGCACATCTTCCAGCCATGCCAAAATGATAAAGCAAGCCTGAAAAGCATCTCATACAAGCTCCACATTCTTTTATATAGAAAATAAAGAATTTTAGGGAGTTACCGAAATTCCCATCTTTGGAAGTTCACTTTCAATGAAAATTCTGGTCTTCCTGTAACAGCCATTGGTGGTCACAATATGCCCACCAGCAGGAACCAAAGCCGAGAACATAGCTACACTGGCATACATGCCAGATGAAACAAACAAGGTTGATTCAGCTCTCTCTAGCGCACTGCTCAAAGATAAAGTAGCATTGAACGACAGTGTGGATCAGCAAACAGAATAGATATCCAAGACATAAAAACCAAAGCGCACCTCATCTTCTCCTCCAATGCCTGTGTGGTTGGGTTCCCATAGCGACCATATTCAAAACTAGCATGTCTTTTTTCCTACAGAATAAAAATGACAATGCAATAGAATAATTAAATCTCATAAAGAGCCCAAGAAATGGTAAAACAAGTTCCAACTAATATTTGAAATATAACCAGAAACCTTGAAGTCGATCAACTCATCTGAGTTGCTGAACCAGTAGGCTGAAGTATTAACAACCGGGGTGGTAATGCCATCTGTGGTTATACCACGCCCAAGTCTCTCACCTGTACAATAATATGAAGAGAGACCTTCACAATCTTACATGGTCAATTTACTAAAGCCAGATCACCAAATCAAATTGGTATATTCACAATAGACACAAAAAGAGTAGTAGCCAAGCTACTCAACTAAACGATGGCTTTATTAACCATTCATCTACGAGAAAATGGTAGTTCTAAGTACTCTAGTTTCATGTTTCTGAGCATTGAGGTCTCAATTTTTAGCATCAATACATAAGATTATTATTCAGCATAGGCATAGATCTAACGTTCAGAAAAGATACCTAATATCTGCTAGAAAAGAGAAGCAAGACATGACAAACTGAAGATTCTGTACCAGCATGAACCGCAAGGCTCCCATCAGAGCTGAATAACGCTGCGGCCTTTGCAACGACAGAGGCTTTCGCATCCTGCACTCCCGGAACACCCAAATCTACACCACTATGATCGACTCCACCACCAACGTGGGTTGAACCATCCGACCCCGCCGCCTCGGGAACCGCAGAAGCGTCCGACGAGGCAGCGGAGCGTGGACCCTCGAAGGCCGGAGGGTCATTCGACCACGAAGCCGCCGCGATCTGCGCGACCCCTATGTTGCAACAGTTCCGGCGCGCCTTGATGCTTAACTGGCGGACGAAATTGGGGGGAAACCGGAGGATCAAGGGAGAGGCGCGGCCACCGCGGAGGGAAGAGGCGGCGGGCATTTCGATGCGTGGCCGAGCGCCGGAGTCGGACGAGCGGCAGTCGGTGGCAGAGAAGTAGGGTTTAGAGTGTGGTGTCGACGGGAGGCAGAGGGCGGAGGAGATGGCCATTGTGAGCGTAGAGGACGGCGACCGCATCGGAAACGAAATTAAAAGAGAACAAATGAGAGGTAATTTATCGGAAAGAAAGAAATTACCTTTCTATAGAAGCGGCGATGATTGATGATTATATTTCCTTCCTCACCGTTGGATTGCTTTACGATTCGTGAACATTTGAATCCAGCCGTGGATTCTATTCACCCATTTTATCTTTGCGGTTCGCCTGTAGAGCAGGCGCCCAAGCGGATTCGCAAACCCACGCTGGGAACTTGGCGGGACGCATTGTGGAAGGGAGATTTTGATTGGTGTAGAGAATAGGTGGAACTCTCGGGCGACGGCTGTGGTGTAGCCGACTAGTTTGGTTGGTGGAGGAGTACATCATCACAAGGCCCAGTTGCAGGCTCGGCCATCATGGTAATGGGCTCCATGGAAAGGTTAGAGAGATGAGGATCCCCTGTCTCGGCCCAATCACGGTCCAAGAGTTCTTCCTACTTGCGCTGTAAGTCTCTGCCGATGGACCCCGCGGCTCACGAGGGCGGGTCCGCTTTCATGGGTGGAGAAACATGGACCCGGTCCCGGATAGACGACAGATGATGGGATCTAAAGTGGAACTCTCACCTCGACATGAAACAGCGCTCGTATTGGGAAGGGATCGGATCCATATAGGATCCGCATATGAATCCGATAGGCTTAATGAATCTAAAACGAGTATCATTATCGGATTTACATTTATTTTCGGATTTGCGAGAAATCCAAAATCCATGTCCGAATCGACAATGTCGATCGATCCCGAAGTAAAAATCCACACCCACAATTTGTTGCAGAGGGGGGATCCAATAAACGCCATCCAAGTATCTGCTTTCAAACAGTAGAAACGCAATTAGAAGCCCTCTGTAAAAACACCGTTGCAATTACACTGTCAAGCATGTTTTACTTGCTACTGCTATAAAAAATTACTTCCAAAAACATGAACATATAACAAAGAATGATGCCGAGTTAAAAGAAATTTGTTGTCCTCCCAGAGAAACGGAGACACCAAACATCAGCATACCGCAATAAAGCAATGTTAGAACCCAACGCAAAGGGGTGCATATAGGCAATTGGATTTCTTGATTTTCGAATGGAATTTTTACCCACATCCTTATTCACACGGCAATTTACAATAAATTAATTAACACTGCAGGAAGCATCAAAAAGCTGTATTAAGCATAAAGCCAACTCTAATAGTTTCCGTATTGCGTCGGTTACCAAAAGATACCTGTAAATGCCACAATTCACAATTACAAACTTTGAACTACGTTGATCAATCGGGGCGAATGACAAGCTCCAAGCCTTGCAGGTTGATGCTCTCAACAGGGTTTTGAGTTTGTTATCTGCAAAAAATGTATATTATTTTAACAAATAGCAATATCATAAGTTGATAAAGAGAGAATTTAGAACTGCTTAATCAATGAGCACACAATAGTAAGACGATTACAAGATAAATGCCACTGAAAACTTTGCCTTAAAAAGGAACTGTCCATTTGTATTGGAGTACAAGTTCATTTTCATCTAAAAAACTGCAGTTAACTTGATGGAGGCCAGGAGGATGAGAGTGGCTGAAAGGTTGAGGAAAATTTTGCTCATTATCAATAGAATCACCAGAGGATGCTTAAATCATATCTGTTTCATTACAATTCCTATCAATGATCCCTCTTTCTTAAACAAATAAATAAATCAGCTAACTAAGGTTCTGGACAAAGAAGAAATGTATTTATTATAGGCAATAGAAATAACCCATACTGGTAGAATATGTCACTGTATCCAACTTCAAGTGTACTGCTGTAATGACTTACAGTGGAGTGAGCACCAATTAATAACACCAAGTAATCCTTGTTGATGAAACTGTACCTTATACTGCAACTGCCGTAGGTCTTTTACTAGTCTTGATGCCTTTTATTGCTGCAAAACCAAAAATCATTCATTAAATGAAATGGGTACACGAGTCTTTCAAGATTGAAGTTTCCCATTGTTCCTTTCACTTCTATGTAATCCTAATGTATAGTTCTGAGAGAACAAAAGTTTTAAGTTACTGAACAAGAAAGTACACAGACCGTACCTTCTGCATAATTTTTAGCACCAAATACTGCAGAACCTGCAACTATGGCATTGGCACCAGCTTCGATAACCTGCAATGCAGAAATAATTAAATTAGTTGCTCTACCATAAAACTCAAACCGTATTGCTACTTGACTTAGATGAGATCAGGAATCTTATCAGTGAATATGGAGCAGAAAATGCAACAGCACTAGTTGGTTGTAATATCAGAACTATTAGAAAAGATGAATCAATATGATGGTTTTCTGTTTTTAGTCATAATTAAATAGGTATCCCGTGAAGTAGTCATCTTTGAACAATTAACTAATGTTTAAGAATTGAGAACGGCACCTTATATGCGTTTGAAGGACCAACTCCACCATCTACTTCAATCCATGGATTTACACCCTGCATGTCAGGGAAAACAATAAAATGCATATCCCATTGTTTCCAGAAAGCTGATTTGGAAAAAGAAAATATGTTGTTCATGTGTACCTTTTCAGCACATAACCTCCTCAATTCTGAAATTTTCTTCACCTGACTTTCAATAAAACTCTGCCCACCAAAGCCAGGATTAACTGACATGATCAAGACCAGATCAACCACTGCCCAAGTGAAAAGTGGAAAATTGCTCAGTACTTCTAGAGTTGATATTAGATGTCATCTCAGAATCAATAACTTCAAGTGGCCAGTCCTTACGATGAATCATAAACCATATAACACTAGATATGAAGACGAATCTGAAAACCCATTTAAATGGATAATCACACAAACTTTGTGGGCCAACCCCCAGAATATTACATAAGCAATGTAGCATGTTTCTGGGCTCATTCACTTATTTATTAGTTCCATTCCAACAACATAAAAAAGGCTATTGGACCCAAAGTCAGCATTCTCATTCCAAATATTAATAGGACCTGAATCAACTAGTATTTGCAAGTGAAAAATTAGGTGTTTTTGTGGGTTTCAACTCAGCAGATACCATGTCTGTTCAACAGCATCAGACCCATTGCCTTTTTCATCAACATGGATCAAATTCTGTCTGGAAAGAGGCTAGTGTGCAACCCTTCTATGTTTCCTTATCCTCGTATTTCAAGCCTCCGGACCCTTGTTGATGGTACATACCATGCGAACGACTGCATTATATACCATCAGAATAAGAACCCTGGGTCAAATCATAAACTAAGTTCCAAGGAAGGATTCTTTAAAAAAAACGCTGCAGGCACTTTAAACATCCACATCAATTTCATTGTTTTGCACCCAAAAAGTATTGCATATTTGATCTGGAGTATCACTTTAAACACCTACAAACCAGTAATGCTGTAAATAATAAGTATATGTACATGACTCTGTATAGTTAATTCTGTTATATTTACTGTTTGACATAATATGATATTGACAGACGGCACAATTTATATGTAGCACTGTATCTAACTTTGTTTCTTTAAAAATAGAACTGTAAATACTGTTTTTTGCTGTCACATGCATCCTTAACCAAACTGAATATATCCTGTAGCAAGCCTAAGCAACTAAAAATAGACGACAAGAAAAAGTTAAATAATGTAGAAACATCAACTACTCAAGCAAAACCAATTCAGAGATATTAAAGATGGCACAACTTATATGAGATAATTATAACAACCAAACTGAATATTGAGAAAAGTCTGATGTAAATTCTCAGAGAAAAGTCTTACCATCTAGCACATACTCTATGGCACTTAATGGGGTTGCAGGGTTTAAAACAACGCCAGCTTTTGCTCCAAGACTCTTAACCTGAAAAAATCGAGGGTTAAAGTGCATATTTGTCCAGTCTCCAGTGTACAACTTCCAAACTGTCACCCAGTACAATTCACACAGAGAAATGAAATAACTATAACAACCACATGAGGAAACATGCTCCAAAATTTAATATTCTGGTACGTTTTCTGAAGAAAAAAACACCGTACTCCTACATGAGGTCATGCCACTGTCAAGTCCCAAAGTCTAGAACTGAACCTTATCTTACTAGGCAATAATAGTACAGTGTAGAATGTAACTAACAATAATATACCTATTCTTGAAGGGAAACCAATAATCTTTACTTTAAAAAGAAAACAGTGTCATATTTAAAGAATTTCAAGTAGACGATCAGTTAATTTTCTTACGGAACTATTTCAGTGACTTAAAAATGCAATCTCCGATGTAACCACAAAGAAAAAAATACAAAAGTTTTCAATTGGAGTAAGCAGTTTTCTGGCAAGTTTTCTGGGGAAGTTAGCTCCAAAAAAGCAATTGCAGAAATTATCATCACACCATGACATGAATAAGATGTTTGCTAACTACTTTCCTTCCATGGAAACAGAAAGGGACCACAACTCAAAAGGTATGACATGTAAAACCACGATCAGTGGTGCTTCCCTATATACCTTTATCAGTTTCACCAGAAAGCACTCAAGCCATATGACAATGCACAACAATAAATTTGTGCAGAAGACAAATAGAATCAAGATGTCAAAACATAACAAAAGGTTTTACACATTTAAGCCAATCACATGACTTATTTGTTCAGGAAAAGGGTTCTAATAGAGATGATACTTTGTCTAAGAGCAACTTTGTAACCTCCACTCTATAATGGAAGCATTGATCTATAGATGCCAGAACTCAAACTTCAAAATGGAGATTTAATTAGTATATATGATTCAAAAATATAATTGTCCAGCAGACTATTCTCCTAAATAAGTCAATTTCATATAATGAGATAGATTAAGGGTGCATAAAAAGTTATTTGCAACAGGATGAAATTTGCATATCTTAAACTTGTATGTTGAATAAAAAGTGTATGGACTATTGCAGGCATGGACCACATGTTACCATTTCACTGTAACTGAGAGAGAATATTTGATTCTACAAATTACCTGATTAACTGTCCGATGCAAATGAATAGTAGATGATTGTTCGCAATGAACACTGACAATGTCAGCACCTGCCTTGATAAAGTCTGGAACTCGCTGCTCAGGTTCCACAATCATCTGAAATTGGGATACCACAATAAATAAATTAAATATGACTCAATAGAAACAAATGTGTAATTATTGGGGAAATCAAAATTTTATAAATATGTGCATGTTTATAAATTTAAAGCCAGAACTTTGATATTTTAAAGCTGGGAAAAAAAATACCAAATGCACATCCAATGGGAGATTAGTCACTGGGCGCAAGGCATCAACAACAAGAGGTCCTATGGTGATATTTGGCACAAAGCGTCCATCCATCACATCAACATGAATCCAATCACATCCGGCCACTTCAACAGCTTTAACCTATATGCATAAAACTGATCATTAATTTCCCCAAAGCAAGCTCTTCTTCAACCATGTTGTCATCAAAATTTTTCAACATCATGCCACAAATTCAGAAATGAATTTTTCTATGATAAAACAAGAATAATTATTAGCAGAAGCATCAGCAACAGAAAAAGATGTAGATGTAGAAGCAAATTTCTGATCTATTGGGTCAATGGCCACAAACTCATCTATCGAGATGATTTTCCCTATAGAGTGAGAACAAAACTATCTAGCCTGACAAATTTCAGTTTCATATAAGAAAAAATCTTGAGACATTAACGATTGAAAATTGGTTAGTCAAAACATACAAAAACAATATTAGAACGATTTGATTGACCTCCTATTTCAAATTAGCAGGTAAAAAGCATCTCTCAAAGAACCCCAAAGTATGTTGTGACTAAGGAATCTCAAGCTGAAACAAATATAATGTAAATGACCATTAAGTTCCTACATTGGGTGCGTGAAAAATTAGCTCCCAATAGTCTAGTGCTTGCGTTAAGTTGAACACTAAGGTATAAGCCATGCGCTTGAAGGAATTTTTTTATGAGACGTGTTCCAATCAATTCTTAAAAGTCTCTAATGTTCTTAAGAAACCCCGGACTAAGCTAAATTCTGACATTTGAACCTGACAAATAGCTAAATCGACCAAAAAGACTCCAAGTGCAACATTTTAAACCATGATTTAGTTATCTAATTTGATCAAGTAGATGAATACGCTAGTATTTCTTAGCCATAGCAGACTACCTGCCTTAGTGAGAGCTTCGAAACAAAATGTCCATGAACGCCAATGAAATCATGAACTTAAGGAAATGCCAGGTATAACTATTTGTTTTCCTCAGATCAGAGTTGGATGTAAACCTGCTCACCCAGCTTAGCAAAATTAGCAGAGAGAATAGACGGTGAGACAATTATGTCGCTCTTTGAGTATCTTTCAACTCGTGCTGATGCCTTGACCACAGTTTGAAGCTTCCTCCTGAAATTTCTTACGGATAGAACGTGAGCAGAATAGAATGAAAACAGCTGCCTATCATGGAGTTTCAAACATCATCATGCAACTAATTCGCTGCTCTAGGTTAATACATCATGTCATTGCCGAAGTAACAGAAGTCAATACTGTTATCAAGTAAATAATAAGAATAACAGAGATTATTATATTAAACGCTACGAGGGATACCAAACAAAGAACATAAGGCCAACCGCAACATAAATCCAGTCTTGACAAGAACGGGATTCACAAATAGGAACAACTCGCAGAAAGAGGGCTTATTGAAGATGGAACAGATTCTCACACCAATTTTGCGAACTGAATCCAGGAAATAAACAATCTCAAGCAACCAAGAACGAGGGAAAAAGGAGGTGGTGGGGGCGAGACCTGACGCCGATACTGTCGGGCGGCGGGGAGAGAGAGAGCCTCCACAGGCGTCCGCGGTGGGGCACCGCAATCGCCATCGCAGACGAAGAGGAAGCGGCTGCCGTGGTGATCATGTCTTCCGTATGTGTCGGGTCGTCGCGCTCTTCACCACGCCTTCGAACCAATACGAGAAGAGGGGCAGGAAACGAAAACTAACCATATATGTATTTATGAGATGGAGAAACAGATAAGAGAGACGACCATGAGAGCCCTAATTCTCAGCCTCACCCTCGTTATGTTATCTACTGGTTTCGGCGTCGGGACGAACGACGAAGCAAAGGCGGAGAAAACTCCCTCGAAATTACACGCAATGAGATGGGCCCGCTTCTTCGATTATTATTATTATTATTATTATTATTAGAACTCGAAAAGATAACTATATAAAGCATACGAGTCAAAATCAAGTCAACATATGAATCATAATCGACTCAAGCTCGTGATTTGGCTCGCTCAAGAAATTGCCTCCATCTTAAAATCCACACAATTTATTTGCACCGATCTTAAAGCATATCCGCCATAAATTGCAATGATAAGCTATGATTTGAACACGTCAAACGTAGCCGTTACAAGGAAAAGTAATGAAGCCCAGCAAAATTAGGACACGCATGAATTCGACCGTTACATCGTCCCGTTTCAAAAAGCCATCGCCATTCCTTGCCTCTTCCGTCACTTCGACGATCGAACACAAACATGAAGGTGAGCATCGAAGAGCACCTGCAGCAGCTGCGATCTAGGGCCACGGAGCTCCTCCTCCGGGAGGACTGGAATGAATACATCAACCTCTACTCCCGCTTTATCTCCCTCTGCCGCAGCCACCTCCTCGCGGCCGGCAATGGCGCCGCATCCGATTCCCTCCATAAGACCCTCTGCCTCGCCCTCTCCAACCGCGCCGAGGGCCGTTTCCGCTCCCGCGACCTCCCCGGCGCACTCGAGGACTGCGACGACGCGCTCGACCTCGACCCGGCTCACCTCAAGTCCCTCCTCTGCAAAGCCAAAGTCTTGCTTGACCTCGACCGTTACTCGTCGGCGTCCGAGTGCCTCAAGTTGGCGCTCGCAAGCCAGCCTTCCGGCGGTGCCGCCGACGTGGTTCGGGGGCTCTCGTACCGGTGCCGGAAGCTGGAGGCACAGTCGAGGACCGGGAGCTTCGACCTCTCCGACTGGATCTTGAACGGATTCAGCGAGAAATGCCCGGATCTGGCAGAATACATCGGCCCCGTCGAGATCCGGAGATCCACCAACGGCGGAAGAGGGCTTTTTGCCACCAAGAATGTGGAGGCGGGTACGCCACTGGTTGTGACAAGGGCAGTAGTGGTTGGAAGAGGGATACTGCCAGAATCCGGCGACCGGCATGGCGAGAGTGCTCGAATGGTGATGTGGAAGGACTTCGTCGACAAGATTCTCGATGTCGCTGAAAAATGCAGCAGAACACTTTGCTTGATCTACCAACTATCCGCAGGGACCGGGCAAGGCGAGCTCGACGTTCCTGACATAGACCTGTTCAAGCCAGAGGCAGCCGAGGAGCTCTTCGTTCTCAAGAGCAAAAACCCAGACGTGGGTAGAATATTGAAGGTCTTGGACGTCAATTGCCTACGAGAAGAGGGATTCTCCGCAGGGATCCACGGAAAGCACAGCAACTGCATCGGAGTGGGGCTATGGATACTGCCATCCTTTGTGAACCATTCTTGCAGCCCGAACGCGAGGAGGCTGCACGTTGGCGACCGGGTGGTCGTTCACGCGTCCCGCGACGTAAAGGCCGGCGAGGAGATCACATTCCCTTATTTCGACGTGCTCTTGCCGCTCGACGACCGAAGGGCGATGGCGAAGGGATGGGGATTCGAGTGCAGCTGCGAGAGGTGCAGATTGGAGGAGTCTGTCGGCTTCAGGCAGGAGATGAGGGAGCTGGAGATGGTCATGAAGAGTGGGACCGACTTAGACGGAGTTGCAGTGAGACTGGAAGAGGGGATGAGTAGATGGACGATGAAGGGGAAGGCAAAAGGTTTCCTGAGAGCATCGTTTTGGCCTGCTTATTCCGGCGTTTATGAGTCTGAGAGGCTGACGAGGAGATGCGGACGGCGGATTCCGGCGGTGTCCATGGCTGTGCAGAGCGTATCAGAAGCTGTGGGAGGGGACGAGAGGATCTTGAGGGCGTTGTTGAAGAGACTGAAGAGAGGTGGAGGTGATGCCATGGAGATGGACAAGGCGATGAGGTTGGGAAGAGGTACGTACGGCAAGATCATGAAGAAAGCGGCGATGAAAGCTCTGTGTGAGGTTGCTTTGGGCCACTATGCCAATTGACTGTGGCCGGTCCTCCCCCTTATTTCCATTGTTTTATGTTGTGCATACGCTTATGCACTTAACATGGTTAAAGAAAGTCTTGACCAGGTTTTTCTTCTGCATTAATTAACTTTTTTTATAATTTTTTATAATTTTATTTTTAATTTTTTAGTACAATGTGATTTTTTTTTTCTCCTCTTGTCTTTCTATTTTTTTTCATTTTCGTCAAAGGATAATATCAACAGAGATAAGTAGCTTCGAGTGACAATAACGTTCGAGAAGTTATCGTTAATGTCATTAATAATGAGTTGAGAAGTGTCCAAGAAGTTACGAGGAATGTCGAATGAAAATAAGAGGTTATAGGAAAAAAAAGATAAAATAGTAGCTATAGATATTAAAATAAATACCTTATTATTTTTAAAGAGATTATCAATAATAAAAGAATAGTGAATAGTAAATTCTATGTTATTTATTGAATCTTAATTTGGATGGAGCTTTAAGCTGTGATACTAAACCAAATGAAAAATTAATGGAATTTATATCGAATCGATTCTGAATTTTTTTTTAAAATAATTAGAATAAGAAGATAAAAATGGAATTTATAAATAATGGTGTACTGAATAAATTTTCAACAGAGAAAAGGCCATTCAATAAATAAAAATACATTAGTGTGAGGTTTTATGGAGAAATTGTTCATATAATAATGCAAACTCGATATCAGTGGCTTAAAAGAGGGCCAAAGATAAATGGACGGTTAAGATTAGAGGATTTATGAATTGGATGATCAAACTATGGATAGGGCATCCCCCTGTCCGGCGCGGGCGCACTGATCGTTTCGCTTTACCTCGTCGCCCTTCATGATACGGAAGTCAGGCAACAAGCGGCACCAACCGGCGGTATGGCGGCGCTGCCGCACCATCCGCTCCCTGAGGCAGATGCACGCCCTTATGGTCGTCACTGGCTTCCTCTCCGACGCCTCCGCCCTTCGGGAACTGCTATTCTCCTCGGCCGTATCGGTCGCGGGCGCCGTGCCTTACGCCCTCCAACTGTTCGACCGAATCCCCCGCCCGGACCTCTTCATGTGGAACACCGTCATCCGCGGCGCTGCCCACACCTCCACGCCCTCGGACGCCATTTCCCTGTTCGCGCGCATGGAGAGAGCCGGCACACGGCCTGACAAACTCACCTTCCCCTTCCTCCTCCGCGCTTGCACCAAGCTCTCCGAATCCGCGTTGGGTTCACAATTCCATGCCAAGATCACAAAATTTGGTCTGGAATCAGATTCCTTTGTCAGGAACGCACTCATTAACATGCACGCGAATTGCGGCGACTTGGCAGTTGCTGATTCACTCTTCGATGGGTCTGCCAGACGGGACGTCGTTGCGTGGTCCGCGTTGATTGCAGGCTGCGCAAGAAGAGGTGAGCTGACCATCGCACGTCAGTTGTTCGACGATATGCCGTCCAAGGATTTGATCTCTTGGAATGTCATGATCACTGCATGTGCGAAACGAGGGGAGATGGCAATGGCACGGGAGTTGTTCGATCGGGTTCCCGAAAAGGATGTTGTGTCATGGAATGCGATGATCGCTGGATATGTGCAATGCGGGGAGCATGATCAAGCGATGGAGGTTTTTGAACAGATGCATGTTGCAGGGGAGCAGGCTGATGAGGTTACGATGCTGAGCTTGCTTTCTGCATGCGCTGATGCTGGAGTTCTGGATATCGGCAAGAGGATACATGTCTCCCTGATGGAGATGTGCTCTAGAAATGGGCTTTCTACATGTCTTGGCAATGCATTGATAGACATGTATGCAAAGTGTGGGAGCATTCAAGGAGCAATGGAGGTTTTCCGGGGGTTGAGGGAGAAGGACCTATCAACATGGAACTCGATTGTTGGAGGATTAGCAATCCATGGTCACTTTGAAGACTCGTTATATTTATTTGAAGACATGCTTAAGAAGAAATTGAGACCGGATGAGATCACTTTCGTCGGCGTCTTGGTTGCTTGCAGTCATGGAGGGATGGTCGAACAGGGAAAGAGATACTTTTGCCTGATGCAGAATGAGTATGGGATTGAACCAAATATCAAGCATTATGGTTGTATGGTGGACATGCTTGGGCGTGCAGGACTTCTGAAAGAAGCATTTGAATTTATAGATAGTATGAAGATTGAACCAAACCCAATTGTGTGGAGGGCACTGCTTGGAGCTTGTCGAATCCATGGCGATGTCAAATTGGCTGAGCGAGCTAATGAACAGTTGCTGAGGATGAGGAATGATGCAAGTGGGGACTTTGTGTTGCTTTCCAATATTTATGCTTCAAGAGGAGAGTGGGGTGGAGTGGAGAAGGTGAGGAAGTTGATGCATGACAGAGGAGTTAGCAAGGAGGCTGGCTGTACTCTGTTTGATACTGATAGTAAAGAGCTCATGCAATTTTTGTCACAGGGTAAACCTGGTTTAAGGATGAAGGAAGCTGCTTGATTGATACTACTTTCATGGCTATGGAGATTTTATATTAAGGGAGAAACAATTCCTTTTTCATTTTCTACAAGCAGCCATGTAGAGTAGCATTGGGAGGAAATCGTGTGACAGCATAATTTACCAACTGCTGGCAATGTAGGTGTTGCCATTTGATGGACATTATTGGGGGCATGAACAAATTATGGGGGACATGAAATGCATCTGCAATTTGCAAAATTGGAGCTAGTAGCAGAGACAAGCAGTGAGAACTAAAGGTTTCAGAAGCTGGAACCAGACAAATGGTTCTTAAGAAAAGGTGAGGCAGGGCTTGACTCTCTTTAAATTCTTATGCTGCAGCTTAATGATTTTTTTAAGGACTGAATTTGAATCTTACTTGTGCCGCTTATTTCTATCATCACCAAATCTGCAACCTCTCAGCTTTGTAGCATATATACAACTATTAGGCACAAAAAATCATGAAACTGTCAACAACTTTTTACTGATATTTGGCTGTTCATCAGTTTGTCCGACACTCCCCTACACTCCCAACAGCATTCTTATTCTAGATTAATAAGTGTACAAACTCAACATGAAAAGTAGAACATGTGATTTACAAGAGTAGCAAATTTGGACTAGCATTCTTTCAGCTATTTCCGAGTGCCTATTTTTACGATGTCTTCTTCTCCTTGCTTGTTTGCCATTCTTTGCGAGCACCCTCAATCTTTGCATTGACACCAGCATGGAAACCAGGGTATGGTTCATAACCACACAGATTTTTCATCACCTGCATTTCTGCAACAATGTAAATCCAACTCTAGGAAATAAATCTTCACAAACTACTGACTCTAAATGATTACCTCTAGCAAGACAAAGAATGGAGCAGTCAGTAAGGCCTGCACGAGGTTATCAAGAAGAGCTGGAGCTCTCTTCTGCCAGAGTTGTAAGAATATGGATTAGTTTTGTCTGATGAACAACCATATGGCTTCAAAAATAGGAAATTCCAGAGAACACCATAATTTTAGTGGGAGTACCTCGAAAAGCCCGTGGCCTAAAAATTGCCCAGTCCAGAAAAATAATTGTGCAACCAGAACAACCTGGAGGAGAGATTGGCCCTGACCATAAGCTCAATCAAACAAGAAACAAATATTATACCTTCTAAAATACATCAGCACTCTTCATCTATAGCAGCAAAATCAATATTTCTTATAGTTTTTGTTCGTGCGGAGTAAAATCATCCTTGCACACTAAAATCTAATACTGAGGTGCATATTTCTCTTTATATATTTACAATAAAATGCTGAAGATTGCTTTGTAATTTATTATGCTCCTGGTTAATTTTAACCTGCTATAATTTGAATGAAGTACCTATTCATGACATTTAGGTTACTGCAATGTGTCATGGTGAGTAAACTACTCCTAGCGTATGTGTTAAATTAAATAAAGAGATAACACCGAGATTTTAGGGGTTTTGTATCTTTCTCCTATAATTAAGTCATAAATGTTTGTACAAAGAATTTGTTTCAGAACAAACTGTAGAAAGCAAAGAAACAGTGAAACTCTTGCATAATGCAGCCAAAAGAAATACACATTGGAGGTTTTGTATATTGCGTTTTTCTTATTATAATTGATGTTGCTGTTACAACATTTCATCTCTTATAGATAACATTTATTTTTATTGGTGCACCAACCAAGAAAGACAACTTTTTTTGTCATGCATCTAACAGAGTTTTGTTTTTGTTTCTTTTCCAGTTATTGATTGATTTGTTTTATTTGGTAGTATGCCATTTTTACTTATTTTTATATATTTAGATCGAGGATATCTCATGAAAAGAAGGTGTGGTACTCGTAATTTTATAGAAACAACTATGTCAAGACATGTGAATGATACTGCTAGCAATACACATCCAAAAAGGCTACTTGAGTATGACTGATGGTAATATTTAACATTGTGAATAGAGATTTTCTGTCTTCCCTTTGAGAGGAAATGCTGATGCAGTGACTACAAATTAATATGTACGGTTAGAGTTATAGATGTTTGGACTGGGACATGAGCAGATAAAAAGCACTATATGGCATAATAAGCAACAAAGGAAGATCGTCAAATCATGAAAACCAAAATTTGCCTGATTGCCAACTTTTAGAGTGTCAGAAACATTAGAACATTGGTCTCTATCAGAAAAAAATGTCAGGTATCCATGCAAACCATCTATAGAATCTGCTATAACAATTTCCTCTTCCTATTGTATGAAGAAACAATTTCCAAGCTTGTTTAAGGACAAAGACTTGTGTACTTTGAAGAGGGAAAACATGTAGTTCTTATGAGAGCCAGCACCAGGAGAAAGTTGGAAACAAAACTCTGATCCTAAATATCTGAATTGACATTGATTCCATATTTCTGCTGGTACTCTAACAGAGGAGGAAACAAGATCATTAGGTTCATCGAAAGTTTATAGGCTGGTGAAGCTTCCATAACTGTGAGATCTCATAAGGAGCTGAACATAGTATGTTTATGATGCAGATTTCAGCTCCGTGGGAGGTGACATCAGTATGCCTTTTGTTTTGGATTGTAATTTGCAATTCAAAGGTCACTGGGAAGAAGATCTGAGTAGTCTCCACAGAAGATGATTAAGAAGCACAAAAGACAGTGCAGCAGATGTACTTCAGGTAGAAGAGAAGGAGATAGCAGTGGATGAGCTGCACCAACATCACCTTCCAAGCAAGAGAGAAGCCAAGGCGACTCGCAAGGCAACCGCTGCCGGCCCAGCAGAGGACGCAGAGGATCGCGGCCAAGGATCCGGCTCTCCGATCCATGAGCACATAAAACAGCCCGAAGGCCACCGCAAAGGCGAGGCCGAGGTCGACGGCCAGGACGCCGCCGCCGAGCCAGGAGGGCAGGTCGAGGAGCGGCGGGGTGAAGTGGAAGAGGAGGAGGGAGGTGTAGAAGATTGGCCAGACGAAGAGAGTGTGGATGAGGACGTTGGTCGGGTTGCTGTGATACGCTCCGTAGAAGGCGAAGTGCTTCTCCAGATCGAGCATCTCGCCGGCCACGGACGAAAGGCGAGGGAGGTGATGGCGCAGAGACATGACGTCGTGGTAGTACGTGAGGAAGAAGACGAAGGGAAAGCGAATGGGTTGGGGGGTGTTCTGTAGCGCAACAACACCCGGATTTGGTTGAGGTGAGAAGAAATTGTTCGAGATCAGCAGGCAGTAGAAGTTCGAGACTGGTTTGTGTTGTGTCTGTGGGTGTGTCGGATATATTGACTTGATTGATTACCCCCCGTTTGTGACAGCCATGGTTTATTTATCTTGTTGGTTGACCAGATATATATATTAATGCGGCAGAAGATTTGAGAAGCGCTGCCAAATAAAAAGGAGTGAAAATTAAATTACATATAGACGTTTAATCTTTCTCGATAAGTTAGTTCCATCCCGAGATGGTGGATTATCCCGAATCGAATCGGGAGAGTTGGTCTGAATCGATCTTAACGCAAGGCTAATTGCTGACTGTGCTCGTCGCAGCACGAGAAAACAACTCAGAAACTAGCAATTTTTGGACGTGATAGAGATTGCTTGCTCACATGATGTAGCTATGTCGAGATAGGTAATCGTTTGCACCACTTACTGTAGTCACTGCGGCATGTGAAAATGGATCAATAATTGCCGAAAACCCTTGGAACCACTTCAATGGCAAAAAGGCTGGATATGGTCTCGGATGGCACGACGACGCTGCAACCTGCTTTGCTCGTCGCTTGCTTCCACAACAAAACATATGACTTATTTCAAACACAATTTCGTCTGGTTTTTTGCATGCTACGATGACCACGTTGATGGTGCAAATGTTAACAGTCTCTCAACCTTGAAAATCCCGAATTAATTTTTGCTACAACGGCATCATTGCTAACATTTGCATGTAAATGTGCAAATGTTAACTAAACCGAATTAATCAATTTTGAATCGATTCGATCACATGATTCCGAATCAATTCCAGTTCGAACTACACTACACCATATCGAACCAAAATAATGTTTCAATTCTATTCAACCCGTTTGAACACGACATCACTCCCTCACACACAAAATAGAAAGCTATTTTTGAAAGTTCCAAGACAAGCACGATATGTAATGAAAAATGTCGACCATTTTAATCCCTTGAACCCCCCTCAAATGACATAACACAATGGGGTTCTCGAACAAGACAATTCCAATCCATGCATCGTCCACCTGTTGGTCACTCACTTGCATAATAAAACATATGTTGATGCGACAAAGCAAACATTTAACTACCTCATCACCGTGGAACCCCTGCATACCGATACAGATCGTTAACCTATTACTGAAGCTCACACCAGGGCAAGAATCCAGCATGACAATTACTGTAACCTCTGTGAGGGAGCAATAATAGTTATAACTTATACATCAGTTCTCGCATCATCGGATTGGATTGTAAGATATGAAGAGTCCCCAAAACGCAGCTACTAAGGTTTGATTAGATCTCAAAAACTGATTCATGCTATTAACGTGAAATAAGAAAAAAAAATGAGCATAATAGACAGGATACCATGCACCAATGTAAACATCTTCACTGCCATATAACAATCTTTATAGGGAAACAGAAAAAGAAATCAAATTCAGAAATATATACAGAAAATGCCAGCTACTACATCAAATATCAATGCTTAATAATGATGTTTTACTGAACCTTTTCTTGCTCTCACCCCACATCAGATATATGGAATGAGCAGGAATAGCATATTAAACCTGCAATCTGAGACGCTGATAAGACTCGCCCAGAAAATAAATTAAACGCAAACATAATACCGATCAATAGAAATGAAAGATTTAAATACAAGGGACACAAGCAAATGACTCTCTGCAGTTACATCGGTCATCAGCCACATCAGCCAACCAGATGCTGATAGATATTTTTTAGCTAAAATCAGTCACAAAACAACCTCAACTCAAACGGCATTAGCAGCCATATAAAGAAAAAGGATTACTATCACTGGTTTAAATTTTAGAACGTGATTGGTGCAACCAAGTCTTCTTGTTATGACCCTCAACGAGTACTAAAAGGAAAGGCTATTAGAGGCAATCAAGAGTTGCCTCCACTAGCAAAAAAGCCTTCGCATATTGAATATTGAGTAAATCTAAAGTGTCATTTATCATTGAGATGCATATTGATAGGGGCGAATATTGAGGCCAATGATCATCTAACACATGCCCGCATGTGTGGCAATCGTGTCAACCGCATAAACAAAACTTGCCTCTCCTTCGTCTGCTCACATAGACGTGAGTCCAAAGCAGGCATGCGGGCTGCCTCCTCCCTTGACGCCTACATGAACAAAAGGACAAAGGTAGGCTGTTAGAGGCGATCAAGATTTGCCTCCCCCACAAAATATTCTGCCCCTCTACCGCCAGATACAAAAACTCACATTTAGCACAATTAATAGGGAGATTGTTTTTTACTACTCATTACCACTCACCATCCTCGGGTTACTAACGTGGGTATCAGAAAGACTAGTTCGAGAAACCTTTCCAGACCTTGGTCTTTGTTCAAGTGGCATCTCGGGAGCTCGACATTTTCACCTCGGAGGCACCTCGAACAACCAAACGCACGTGGGTTAGAACCACATCAGGCTAACCAAGACGTCAATGACATCTTCCCATAATATTTTTGGCGCTAGGAGGGCTTGATGTTGTAAGAACACCCACCCGTTGATCCTCTCAATGAACCCTCGAGCAAGCACCCTTTCCACACATTAGGACATCCACCTCGACGCAAACACCGATGAGATAATGACGTCGATTCAACGACCCGAGTCTCTCACCCCAGGGGACGACCCCAAACCAATTATTGATCCCCACCGAAGTGTTATTAAACCTCACTCAACAAGTGCAGATGTTAACGACAATGATACCGGTTGTCTCTCTGTTATTGTCCTAGTTGGCCCAACAGGTGATACCACCAACTCAACCGCAGTCCCCGGCTTAACCACCACTAGCACCCATAAAGATTCCCCGACCCAACGCGGTGCCAACATCCCGAGAACGCTCGAGGCCTATCGGATCGCGGACCAAGGGGGCACTTCGGCTCCTAACCATGAAATTCAACAAACCACACCACCCTCAGTCTGCCCCACCAGAATCCAAGGCCCAATCAACGGACTTGACGAAGAACTCCCTATGGGTCCAACTACAATAGATGGACCAACGTTTGAAGGAGATGCAACGAAAGCTCCAATAATCAAAAGGGGAAGCACTAGTCAACCCCACCTCGAGTCGATTGTCGCTCACCCAAAAAAATCAAGGAAAAACCAATGCCCGTAAGCTTCTATCTCGTATCCTTGGAGGTGTTCGACAAAAATGCTGATCCGATGAAGCACATTGCAGCTTTTCGTGCCCAGATGTCTCTCTCTATATAACACCTCGGACGACTTAATGTGTCGCACCTTCCTGACCACATTAAGATGTCGGGCACAATAATAGTATGCTCACCTGAAGCCACTTTCCATATAATCTTTCGCTCAGCTAGCAAGGAAGTTCAAGATACACTTCCTCGAGAGCGTACGCCCTCGGCCTTCAAATACAATAGTCAAACCTCGGCAACTCACAGTCTTCATCGCTCAGTTCATAAATCAGGTCCGAGATGTAGCAGATGCCCATCCATCACTCATAATATAAACTTTATGATGGGGCTTAGGGCCCCCCGCCTCTTTTGGTCACTAATAGAGAGATTATTATTGATTGTACCCGAGGCACTCCAAAGGGCCAATCAGTACATTGTCGTTGAGGCAATGGTCTCGAGCAAGGGTAAAGAAACACGCAAGACGCTGAAGCAAGAGCGACCATAGCTAGCCTCGATCGCAAGGTCACCTTGACATAGGAGAAATAAATGACCTGAGCTACCTCGCCCAAGGTACGAGTTAACCCCTCTTAAATATGGTTAGAATTGAAGTTTTCTTGCAGATAAAAGAAAAGGGCTCTTAAGGGACTCTCACCTAATAAAGACCCCATTGATGAAAAGAGATACTACTGATTCCATTGAGATCACGATCACAACACTGAAATTGTCGTGACTTGAAGGAGCAAATTGAAGAGCTCATACGTCAAGGACACTTCGGGCGATTTATTCGAAAGCATCAAGAACCTTCACCCCAACCTCAAGGTAGAGAGGCAAAATGATGTCATCATCGGTGGACCTATCTAAGGGAGAGATAACTCCTCGACCCATAAGGCTTATGCCCAAACTACCATTGAAATACGCCCGAGGATGGAAAGCGACCCAAAAATAACCTTCAAAATGGAAGAGGCAAAGTACTTCGACTCGAATCATGATGATGCCTTAATGATCTTTGTGAGGATGATCATCGCCGAGTTAAGAGGGTCATGATCAACACAGGTAGCTTTGCTGATATCCTCTATTTTGATGCTTTCTAAAAACTTAGGCTATCAATTAACTATCTTACCCCAAAATTCTAGTTTGGAACATTGAATAACTTATATCCATAAAACATCTGACATAACATAGATAAAAAAGAAATAAGAGTTATAATTATTCCAATTACCATTACTAAAGTAATAAGCATTTTTAGCATTAAAAGGTATTTTGGACTAATAATTCTTCCAAAAAATACTAATAGTTCCATAACAAAACCACTCATTCTAAGCAATGCAAGAGAAGCCATTGAAAAACTATTGAACAAGGTAAATAGTTTTGGCATTGGGATTGATACCCCCTCCCTCCCAATTTGTCGAGATACGGAAAACATATTCTATCACAACTCCTTCCCACCAAGAATTAAAGTGCAACACCAATAAATCCATTTGAGAGCATTTGTCAAATGGCATCGTTGAGTATAATTCTGATTTTAGAACCAATTCTTGTCATTCTTCAACCCATGTGATAACAAACAATGTCCAAAGGTTAAAAAAGGGCCCTTAGCTTCTAGAGTTCGATGCTTTTTCCAAGCCAAAGAAGGAGCATTGGGATTGATACCCCCTCCCTCCCAATATGTTGAGATAAGCAAAACGTATTCTATCATAACTCCTTCCCGCCAAGAATCAAAGTGCAGCACCAATAAATCCATTTAAGAGCATTTGTCAAATGGCATCATCGAGTCCAATTCCGATTATAGAACCAATTCCTGTCATTCTTCAACCCATGTGATAACAAACATGTCCAAAGGTTAAAAAAAGGCCCTTAGCTTCTAGAGTTTGATGCTTTTCCCAAGCCAGAGAAGGGCAACTACTGATTGATCGCCTTTGTTTGATGTGTTCAATTCAATAAAATACTTCCTACAACTAGACCAAAGCTACAAGGCCACTCACTATAGAAGCTAGAAGTCAAGAAGCCTAGCCTTAGCCTATAGTTTAGTGAGGGTTACTTCAAGTATAGGTTAGTTGTCGACCTAATCATCATGGTCATGACATGTTGATATTCATTCAGTTTACAAGAGGAAGAGATTACCACAAAATCCATCCATAAACCGACACCTCGATTACCTTGTCACCAAAGCGTCATGACTCTTTCCAAAGGTGACTCGTCATCTCATCTCGAGTGGGGGGCCCAAGAAGTTGGAGCACATAGGAATATGTCGTCAATACAAAAGTCGCTGGCGAAGAAAGCTCTTCGAGCTTCCCTTCATTCGCTTTGCGGGAGTCACACACCACAACTGAAAGATAGAGGGCCCTTACTACCTACCTAACCCTTCGCTCCGAGGGATCGTAGAATAGAAAGTGCCTTATAATCAACTCAAGAGAAGGGAAGGGGCCTATGTATTTGCATGACCCCTGCAGATTTGACCTTGCCAACACCCGGAGCCAATCCCCTAACGATCCTGCAACCACGCCGCCGAACGAGATCACTTTTTACTGCTCATCACCGCACTCACCTTCCTCGGGTTACTAGCATGAGCATCGAAGGGACCAGGTCGAAAAACTTCTCCCGATCTTAGTCTTCATGTAGGTGTCATCTCGAGTGCTCAACGCTTCCACCTCGAAGGCACCTTGGACCAAGGATTTGAATATCGTACCATACTCTCCGGTGCGTGTGGTACGTACCGATCCGCAAGCAGACCGACGCGCGGATCGCCCGGTACCGGGTGGTATCAGGTATTTAACCCTGTATCGGGCAATACGAGACTGTACCGGGTGATAATGGTTGAAATTTCAACTGTTATCGATTTATATCAATTTTTAAACGGTTAATTTAAACCCTTTTCTCCCCCCTCTTTCAATCCATTTCACTCTCACAGTCTCTTAAACTCATTTTTACTCACAATCTCTCTCTTATTCTCACATTTTTACTCTCCTAAACTCAACAAAATAACGATTTATGAATTGGATCAAATTTAGGAGACTAATTTAAGCGAATTAAGAGAAAGAATTTTTTAATCAAGAGGTATGATACGGAGCAACAAATCAGTAATGAAAGTAGTAAGTTTTGACATTCACCAATACATACCTCAGGAGTTGCCTCAAACACATGTAATTCACGACGATCAACCTACGACCATCACCACATTGATTCACCAATGACATACGATGTATCAATACACTGTCCTAGAATCAATTTCAGGATTGGGTCCGACAAACATATCATATTGATATACAGATACATAAGATTGAGAACCCCAATCTACTACCCGTGGAGGCTCGTTATCCGTTTTGATGGTAGAATCAGGTATATTTACACATATGATTACTTAATTCATTTGAATCTTAAAGTTTAAGTTGTATACAAAATAATCTAATAATTTCTGTAAATAATTCAATATTAACGGAAGAACGATCCGAAACGGATCAAAATTGCGAACCTTGCACAAGGATACTACTCAAAGCCCGAAAAAGATATGTGGCACTATTATTACCTAATTTACATAGGTTTGCTAAAACTATACAAAATGTATATTTATTTCTAACTTAAAAACCCTATCCTAACTTTTTTTTCTATTTTTCAAGTATTTTTTGAGGATTTTATGCCTATTTTCGACGTATCACTCGGTACGTCGCACCATACCGAGCAAAGCTCGATACACCAGTACGGTACAAGATTAAAAACCTAACCTTAGACAACCATATGCACTGGGTCAGAACCACGTCAAGCCAACCAGAAAGTCAATGCCATCTTCTCATAACACATATCATAACATATTGAGAATCTAATTAGAATCGTTGCAAGCTCCTTGAATGAATATGTCAGTACAATTGTGAAACCACAACAAATCTAGTGAAGTGACATTATGTGCTTAAAAAACAAAATGCGAAAGAAAATTGATAGTTATCTGGTTCCAAGATTTGATATGTGAACAAGAGTATACATGTAATCTGTTTGGATTAAAACGTTAAAACTACACAACAAAGATTCTTGATGAGATTTTATTACAAACTTTACGATAGCATCATCTCAATCCAACTGAAAATAGTACATAAGCAATAAAAAAAACATAGTAACTTAGCGGTAGAAATCTTGAAACACGTTTGTTGTGATGCTTGATGAGATTTCATGACACTAGAAAAGCATCGACCTCAATTCAACTGACATATGTATGAGTGCAAAAACAAAATGCAGCAACTAAGTAGTAGAACATTGCAATTACCATAGTTTCAATATATAATTTGTGGGTGGATAACATAAAAAAATTCACCTCTACTTAGTATGTCTACAAATCATGCAATTAAGTAGAAGCTAAATATTTTCATAGTTTCTAGGCATATGACTAATCTTTAGATTCAAAAACACAAATGCATGCAAAAAGCAAAAATACATCATACAAGATTCTATGCATGCACATAAATGACATGGGACAAAAGATAAAGATGACAAGATAAAAATTTATTCTGCATATAATGCATGCAGAATTAGAACGTTGTAACTATACCTTGCCAAAACTTGCATATTTACCATTCTCAACATCATCAAATCAAGCAAAATGGCATAGTTTGCATACAAGCCAGAAGCAATAGCAAGGCATGAATAATTTCCTACCTTCCAGATAGTTTCTTCATTAAATATTCAAGATATAATTGAAATTCCCTTGAAAGCCTTCAATGTCAACCTGAACATAGATGAGCTTGCAGACATCAACACTGATTTGAAGCATGCAAAAATTGTAAATGGCAAATCAGTGAAACCCATCCCTTGTGAATTTATAATAATTCCTAAAACACATTCTTTTTCAAAAAACTTATAAAGGACATGGATTCACAAATTTAAGTCAAATAGTTTTACCCAAAAGTCTCCTGCATTTCATGCATACAAGGTCAATTGCCCATCCCTTGTGAATTTATAATGGTTCCTAAAACACATCCTTTTCAAAGATCTTACAAAGGACTTGGACTCCTGAAGTTAGAGAAAGTAGTTTTACTCAAAGTCTTCCATATTTCATGCATAGAAGACCAATGCCCTCGAACAAATAAAAGTTTAAAGACAAAATTATGATTCAAACAAAAGAGGTAATGAGAGGACAAATGTTTAGTGTTATCACAAATGATTCAGAAAGAATGCTTAAAAGGTTTCTATCAAGCAAAACACTCAAATACTTCCCCAATCATTTTAGGATCAATATCACTTCTACGTTATTGGCAAGCTACTCAAAACTTACTATTGAGACACTGGGGTTCAAAAGTACAAGAAGTCATAAGATTCTGAAGTTCATACAAATGCTTCAAACAGAACGCATGTCCATGACAAAGCATATGTTATTTGGTTAAACACTAAAGGTACATAAAAAATCAAATGGTGGATTATGTTCCATGTAGGCCATAAGATCTCAAACTCTGTTCATCTGGCTTCTGGTTTAGGCTTGAGGCTTCATATAGGTTGGCTCCAGACTTCTCAGACCTCAGCTGTTTTAATAGGATGGAAAGGCAACAAAGGTTAAAAAATCAGGTGCATTAGAAGTCTAATATAGGTGGGGTTGGTAGGTAAAAGACAGGAAAACGATCAGAAATGAATCGAGTTATATACGAAATTTTAAAGCCAATTGTTGCAATCCAAAAGATAAGGCAAAGGGAGCAGTCTACCTGTTGGACCTAATTCATTGGGGATACTAGTAACCATGATGTTTCCCATGGGAAACAGGCTTTGGACCAGATAACCTGGTAAAACAAGCTACTAATCAGGGAACAAATAGAGAAGCATAGAACAGGTAGTAGACTACTAACACATTATAGATAGATGGTCAAAAGCACCAGAAGGAAATATTTACTCAAGGAAAAAAAGAACTGCTCTTATTAAGAATAGTAGTGATGTAGTAGGTGAAGGCATCAAATTTCAATGACTTACTGTGCTCCTAGGAGTTCATTTTTACATTAATTTTGAATTACATTTTGATAATTGTATTTAACAAGATTTATATATCTAAGTCTTCTAACATATATATTTTTTTGTTAATTTAGACATTTTTTATATTTTTTAGTAATGTTTTTAGTTAAGGTCAACCCACCAATCCTTGATCCAATACCAAATTGGAATATCAGAAAAATCCAGAGCTCAAAATTAATAATATAAGCAAGAATTGGTTCCTCTCATGATGTTTCTTCATATTATCTTCATTCTGAATTAAAATGAGGACATTAACGACACTAATTTGTGATAACATATTAAGAGACACTTACCCAGCACTGCCAGAGCGGGAAGAGTATCCACTATATGCACCATAACTACCACCTCTCTAAAAAATGCAGCAAACAATTCAATGGAAGTAAAAAGGTGGTCATTTAGTCAAACTACTAAGAGAAGAGTTTCTTTCAGCACTTGGGAGGTTGAGATAAAGGTAAAAAGGGAAAAAAAATTAAAGCTAGAGGTTGGTAAAAAGAGAGCATTACCTGAGAACCCCCATAGCTGCTGTAATTATTAGAT